>NC_135896.1:98039385-98326885 GCF_964194155.1 Cetorhinus maximus
ATAATTTATACTCAAGTTATGATCTAACCAGACTATTAGTCCATTCAATTATGGTATGCTGTCTTGTATGCTAAAGTTTTTGAGGTATAGTTCAGCATTCGATGTGCTTTGTTGCTTGCATTTCCATAGTGATGGGACACAGTGAGCATCAAATCCACTAAAGTCCATAGCTTTTCATTTCAATTCCTTTTCCAACTATAGCAGCTGAAACAAAATGTGGACACTGAAATTCTCAATGCTTTTTGTGTGGGAAAATACACACAGGTTGTTTAAAATCAGAATCTCTTGATCAACCATTTTACACATCTAAGGAACATCCAAGATCTGTTGTTCATGACAAAGATGCTACACCTTTTCTTGAGTATTAGTCAATTATTATACTGAGTAACTAGGCACATTTGGGCCAGCATATTGTATTAGATAAGAGGTTATATGCAAATCACAGAATCATCCTGCATCTGTCATTAAAAAAAAGATCAACTCTGTGGGCGGAATTTTATCCAAGCAACCGGGATCTCGTCCGAGCTGGTGAGAGCCCTACATCACCGCCTTTGGGGAAATTAGGCACTTAAGTGGTCAGCGTCAGGACCAAGGAGGGGTCTAGATCAAGGACCCCAGGAGGCAGAAATCCCACCCTTCCTGGGAGCTGCTGGCCAATCAGAGGCTGGCAGTTCTCCATTGCAGGCATCACCACTAGAAGCGGTGGGATCTGCCAGCAATACTTCCACCAGAGGCCCAGGATCAGTGGGGGATTCGGGCCACAGGTGAGAAGGGCAGGAAGGGGTTGCGTGCTAGGTTGGAGCAGGGGAGCAGAGTGGCTCTCAGCAGGTTCCCCACAACCCCCACCCCCATCAACCTGATGCTGGGTCACTAGAACAGGCACAGAGGGCTGGGCTTTCACAGAGTCATAAGGATTTCAGCGACATTTAAAAATGGCAGGTAGAACCCAATTCTGGGGTTCCCGCCCTCATTCCCGTTGGCCCAATTTTTGGTGACGCAGGATCCTTGTGCACCGCTGACCTGGCCAACTCCTTTGCAGGGTTAGGCATCTCCTAGTCCCCTTTATTTTTCATAGAGTCGGGTCAGCTTCTCCAGGGCTCATGGTTCACAGCTCCTCCGAGGAGCTGTAACCCACAGTCTGGATTTGGGAACCTGCTGAAAGACACGTTCAAGAGATCTTACCCATGTCCCTCCATTCCAACTTAATGCCAACTCATGCCCCTTCACCCACCTCATAACCTCCATGTCAATTCATGACACTTCCCTGCCCACTCACCCAGTATACACTCTGTATAGAACCAATGAATACTTTGGTGACAGTGGCATGTGTGGAACTATTTAAAAAGCCGCACACCCATTCATAATTTTCTTTAGAAAAAAAACTGTTGTTGCTACAACCCTATACGAGTGTCACTCAATCAGATCTTTAGAGTATCAATATCAGAATCAATAAGCACTTAATGCCTCATTGTCTTGTGCAAATTGTTATGGCAGGCGGATGGTAAATGCCAAGCTGCCCAAATGCCAGAGGGAAGATTGAAGCAGCTGCCACATCTATTTGCAATTTGTATTTACTTCGAGATGTGGGCTTTGAATTCTGTAAAATGAAGGCCACCAATTCTTATAGGTTTCTTACAAAACTAAATTAAACCTTTATTAAGAAAAGAAATTCTTTTAAGCACATACATAGATCTACAAATTACTACTATGATGATTTCTAAATCCCCTAATTAATCTAAACCCCAGTTACACCTCTGTTAAGGCAACAGTGAGACACGTAGATTTTAAAAGATCCAGGCAAAGTTACACACAATACCCTGAACAGTCGCATTCAAAGTGAGTTTTTCTCAGCTTCAGTTCCTTATAGACAACAGCTTGAGGCTTAGATGCTGGAGACTTTTCACACTTGTGTTATATCTTAGAATGCTTGGCTTTACACACAGCCTTCTCTCCTTTATACATATTTTCCACTTTGAATGCAAATTCCCATTGCTTCACTATGTCTTTGCACGTTACCTCACTAATAATAGAAAATCTATCATAGGACCAATTTTACCAGTAATCTTTAGGGTCAGAATTTTGACGTCGGTGTGCGGGGGTGGGCCTGACATGCCAACACGTAAAATGATGCGTGGTGATGTCGGGCGTGCATCCTGACGCCAGCGTGCATAATTTAGATATTACGTTCGGCGGGAACGCACCGAAGGCAGCTGTGCGCTCACCGAACTGTCAAAGGCCTACTAAGGCCATTAAAAAAGGAATTAAAGTAGTTACCAATGCTGCCCGTCTAACCTTAAGGCTGTCGGGCAGGTGAAGAGCCCAAACGGCCTTCGCGTTTTTCAGGAAAACTCATCCACCGGCGGGATGAGGTTTCCTGAAGGTTTTATAAAAGTATCAATTAATTTTTGCACAATTCACAAATATGTCCCAGCTCATGTGACACTGTCACATGAGGGGACACGTTTAAATCATTTTTAACTTTATTATATAAAAATGTTTGTTATGTGCTTAATCTCCCTGGGACAACTCCGTGCCTCGGGGAGATTCCTGCGCTCTTTCTTGCGCATGCGTGAAAGAGCACAGGCCCCGACTCTCCCTCCTCCACCCCCCCCAACCCCTGGCCCACACAGGCAGCGCTAAGCGCTACTGGCAATTGGCTCTGTGCCCGCCTGTACCCACTCCTGACCAGCCCGCCCGACATGCAGAAAATTCTCCCCTAGGAAAAACAAACACTCTGGGCTGAATATTCACCTGACGTGCGGGTGCGTGACCAACATGCACAAGCATGAAATAACGCGCAATGATGCCAGGCTGGCATCCCGACATCATCATGCACTCGCGTGATATTTCGGACAGCAGGCGTTGCAGCGCGCCCACCGACAATTAGGAGGGCTGTTAAACCCGTTAATTCATTCATTAAATGGAATTTTTCCCACCCATCCAGCCTTACAGTTGGCGGGCGGGGCAGGCGAAAGGGCCAGGCGGCCTTTGGAGTTTTGAGGAAACCTCATCCACGGGCAGGATGACGTTTACGATGTAAATCAAAAATAAAATAAAAATGTTTAAATCTTATTTCTAACATGTCCCTGCTCATGTGACGGAGTCTCATGAGCAGGGACATGTTTTCTTTCATTTTACCATCTTTATTTTTAAAGTTAAAAATCTTCAGCTCCCCGAGGCAACTTTGTGCCTTCAAGGAGCTTTCTGTAAGCGCACCCCCTGTGCATGCGCTGACTTCCGCGCTCACCCTCCTACCCCGCCCTCGACCCAGGCAGCGCTAAGCGTTTCAACTTGCGATTCACGCTGGCCCGATTGCGGGAGGTGGGCCATTGCCCAGCCACTCCTGGGCCTGCCCACTGGGTCCACCCGACAAGGGGAAAATTCCCCCTACTGTTTCTCAACTTCTCCTGGCTAGTTGTAACATTTCACCCCTTCTTTTGAATTTAAGCTAGCCTGGTTTATTTAAAAATGCAAATGTTCCCTTTATGCCTCACATTCTAAAACTTCCCCTACGTTTACCTGCTTAAACATTTCAAACCGAGCTTATCTTCTGTTACATCAAAGCCTTCAGACCAGCTGCCTTTAATTCAGTTAAGTCCCACACACACACACACAGACCCATAGACACAGACCCCACTATTACTCTACAATAAATCCCAATAACATTATGAAAATTATTGTTTTTTCCTGATAAAATAAATGTTGAGCCAAAAGGGATCACAAAAATAGCTTATTATAACATCATAAAGCTGTCAGTCAAGACATGTTTTCACTTCTCCGCAATTATGCACACTAGATGAGTGGGCATAAAAGTGCCATGCACTGGCATGGAGGGTATGAGGGGCATGGAGGGGCATGGTGAGTGGGTATGGGGGTAATTGTGTGTGGGCAGTGAGGGCTAGAGGGCCTAAAATGTAAGGTAAACAACGGGGACGAAGTCCCAGGGAACTGAGACGTGTCTTTTAACCGACCCGCTTCATCTCTGTGGCCACCTCCAACTGCTCCTGAGGACAGCGGGTCCAACTCTATCCTGTGTCCCCACCTCCCCAGAGTGAAGATTGGGTTTGATGGGCACTCTCTGCCAAGGCAGGTCTGCCGAGTCAGGAGATTTTCCCAACCTGAGCTACCTGCCTTGGTCGAGAAAATCTGGGACTGTATGCCTGTTGAGGAAGGCCCCCCAACCCCCAAGCCCCCCCACTCCCCCACTCCCACCTCCCACCAAGCCCCACCCCACCCCAGGTTTGATTTTCAGGCTCCCCCTTAGGCAATGTCCCGCCTGCTGCTTTTTGAACACCAGCGTTGGCAGGACAAGGCCCTTAAATAGGCATTAATTGCCCACATTAGGGGCTTAATTGGTGTCAGGGCATGAAGGTCATCCTCAAACCTTGCCAACCTGGACTTCATTGGGCATAGTAGAAGGCAGCGGGCTCCCTATCCCTCACCCCCTGCCTAATTAAATGCCCCTCACCCATGTGCCATATTACCATCAACAGGCATGATGAGCACTGGCAGCTATAGGGTTAATTTCCCCTACAAACGACAAAACCCCAGCGAACGCTGAAATATTTTTAATGACTTCAAAAGTACCCATGAAAAGACTGCTCATCTGTCAAAAATATGCACATAAATTAAAAAGGGTCAATGGCATTAATAGGGATGTAGCGAGGATTACAAAAGCTTTCATAGTGACACAGTTGTATTTGTTAAATTTTGTCACATATATTTACCGGATTGTGGTGCGAAAACAGCTTTTGATGACTTATTTTAGATAGACGGGCAAAATTAGATAACACATACCCCTCCCCCAAAGTTTATAAAACCAGAAATGAAAAACAAAATAAAACAGCTCATGTCATAACTGATCTTCCCAATGACTTGCAAAAAGACTTGTACAATCTCATTTTGGTGTGACTGGTGTGGCTGTTGCCAGTTACCAAGTGCTATACGTTAAGGAAGTATTACATATTAAAGAACCTGCCGATAACTTTGTAATTCCTTACGAGTTTTTGGTTACACTGGTAGCAAGAAATGAATGCATTAGAAATTATGTTTAATGTTAGACTATGTTGCTTTTTTTAAAACCCTTCTCTATGTTAACAAAATGCATATTTTAACCTCATTTTTTTCTTAAATCATTCATGGGATGTGGGCATCACTGGCTAGGCCAGCATTTATTGCCCATCCCTAATTGCCCTTGTTGCCCTTGTCCTTTTTCAGGGGGCATTTAAGAGTCAACCACATTGCTGTGGGTCTGGAGTCACATGTAGGACATTAGTGAACCAGATGGGTTTTTACAACTATCATCAATAGTTCCATAAACAAAAACAAAAATAGCTGGAAAAACTCAGCAGGTCTGACAGCATCTGCGGAGAGGAAGACAGTTAATGTTTCGAGTCCACATGACTCTTCATCTGAACTAAAGAAAAATAGAAATGAGGTGAAATATAAGCTGTTTGAGGGGGGCGGGACAGGTAGAGCTGGATAGAGGGCCAGTGATAGGTGGAGGCAAAGAAGAGATTGCCAAAGATGTCATAGACAAAAGGACAAAGGGGTGTTGACGGTGGTGATATTAGCTAAGGAATACAGTTAATGGTGACATTAAGGGTAGAAAGCAGGACGAGCAAGTGACAGATAGCCCTAGTGAGGGCGGGGTGGGGGTAGGGGGAAGGGATCGAAATAGGCTAATAGGTGGAGATAAAACAATGGTTAGAAATAAATTTAAAAATAATAATAGAAATAGGTGGGAAAATAAAAATATATTTTAAAAATATATAAATTATTAGAAAAAAGGGGGAGGGGATGGAGGAGAGAGTTCATGATCTGAAGTTGTTGAACTCAATGTTAAGGATGTAAAGTGCCTAGTCGGAAGATGAAGTCCTGTTCTTCCAGTTTGCATTGAGCTTCACTGGAACATTACAGCAAGCCAAGGACAGATGTGTGGGCAGGGTGGTGTGTTGAAATGGCAAGTGACAGGGAGGTCTGGGTCATGTTTGTAGACAGACTGAAGGTGTTCTGCAAAGTGATAGTTTCATGGTCATTGTTAGACTTTTAATTCCAGAGTTTTTTCCTGATTGAACTCAAATTCCACCATCTGCCATGGCAGGATTTGAACCCAGGTCCCCAGAGAATTACCCTGGGTCTACTGGATTACTAGTCCAGTGACAATGCCACTACGCCATCACCTCTAGTGCCTTTATAAATATAATTTATAATGCTGAATGTTACAAAGTTAAATTAAACATAAAATGACATAGTAATCATTTTACTTAAACATCGATTCTGCCTGAGTACTGTCATTCTTGCACCAGTATTATACCCTAAACAAAAAGTGTGTATATTATTCTATTTCTCTAGCACTTCTGTGTTGGAACTGGCATAAAAGAGGTGTGTTTAGCCTGTGCTGTGACTTTCCTGTCTGACAAGAACTCACCATGTGAAGAGCCATGGGAACAAATCCATGGTTAAACATCACACACTTTTTTAAATGTATAATAGATCTAGTGCTGGTGGACGGATTTTCCACCTGATATCAGCATACGGTACTTTAGTTGCTGATGATGTAGACCATTCAAATCTCCCCTTAGATTATACATTCACACCAACTTCAGAAGCAGTCTCTGTCTCACTAGTGTGGTATGTTAATTTTTTTTCCTTTTAAGTAGTTTGAGTTATCAATAAGTTCTTTCTGAACCACAGGTAGTTTTGTGTGTTGCAGACTCATGCCCAACAATAACATTTTGAATGTCTAAGCTTATTGTTTTTCAAAAGTTACATTCAGCTGAAAGTGATCACAGAATTGTTACAGTGTAGAAGGAGGCCATTCAGCCCAGCGTGTCTGCACCAGCTCTCTGAGCATTTTAATTTAGTGCCAATCTCCTGCCTTTTCCCTGTAACCCTGCACATTGTTTCTATTTAAATAATCATCATAATACGTCCTCTTGAACGCCTCAGTTGAACCTGCCTCCACCACACTTCCAGACAGTGCATTCCAATCCCTAACCACTCGCTGTGTGAAAACGCTTTTCCTCACCTCACATTTGCTTCTTTTGCAAAACAGTTTAAAACTGTGCCCTCTGGTTCTCGATTTGTTTACGAGCGGGAACAGTTTCTCCCTATCTACTCTGTCCAGACCCTTCATTATTTTGAAAACTTCTATCAAATCTCCTCTTAGCCTTCTGCTCTCCAAGGAAAACAGTCCCAACTTCTCCAATCTTTCCTCATAACTGAAGTGTCTCATCCTTGGAATCATTCTCGTAAAACTCTTCATCACTCTCTCCAATGCGTTCACATCCTTCCTATAGTGTGGTGCCCAGAACTGTACACAATACTCCAGCTGAGGTCTAACTAGTGTCTTATATAAATTCATCAAAACCTCCCTGCTCCTGTATTCTATGCCCCTATTAATGAAGTCTAGAATACTGTATGGTTTAGAAACAGCTCTCTCTACCTGTCCTGCCACCTTTAATGACTTATGTATATATACACCCAGGTCTCTCTGCTCCTGCACGCCCTTTAGAATAGTATATTTTATTTTATACTTTCTTTCCATGTTCTTTGCACCTCACACTTCTCTGCATTGCACTTCATCTGCCACCTATCTGCCTACTCCACCAATGTGTCAATGTCCTTTTGAAGCTCTACACTTCCTCCTCACAGTTTACAATTCTCCCAAGTTTTGTGTCATCCGCAAACTTTGAAATTGTCCCCTGCACACCAAGATCTAGATCACTTATATATATATATCAGGAAAAGCAAGGGTCCCAATACTGAACCCTGGGGAACTCCACTACAAACCTTCTTCCAGCCTGAAAAATACCCATTAACCATTACTCTCTGTTTCCTATTCCTCAGCCAATTTTGTATCCACATTGCTACTGTCCCTTTTATTCCATGACCTATAACTTTCCTCATAAGTATGTTGTGTGACACTGTATCGAACGCCTTTTGGAGGTCCATATACATCACATCAACGGCCTTGCTCTCATCTCAGACCATCTCTGTTACCTCTTCAAAAAACTCCAGCAAGTTAGTTAGACACGATTTTCCTTTAACAAATCAATGTGACTCCTCCAAATCAATTCACATTTTCCATGTGACTATCCCGAATAATTAATTCTCGAAGTTTCCCCGCCCCTGAAGTTAAACTGACTGGTCTGTAATTGCAGGGCAGATCTTTACAACCTTTTTTGAACAAGGGCGTAATGTTTGCAATTCTCCAGTCCTCCAGGCACCTCCCACAAATCCAGGGAATGTTGAAAGATTATTGCCAGTGCCTCTGCAATTTCCACTCTCACTTCCTTCAATATTCTTGGATGCATCTCATCCGGTCCCGGTGCCTTATCAACTTTAAGTACCGACAGCTTATCCAATACCTCCTCCTTATCAATTTTAAACCCTTCTAGTGACGGAGTTTCCTCCTCTGTCACCAGGGCCTGGGCAGCATCTACCTCGTAAAGACAGATGCAAAGTATTCATTTAACATGTCAGCCATGCCTCTGGCCTCTAAGTGTAAATCCCCTTTTTGGTCCCTAATTAGCCCTACTCCTCCTTTTACCACCCTTTTACTACTGATGTTCTAAAAGAATACTTTGGGATTTCCTTTCATGTTAGCTGCCAGTCTTTTCTCATAATCCCTCTTTGCTTCTCATATTTGCTTTTTCACATCCCCTCTGAATCTGAAAGTGGAAACGTCTTCATGTCAGTATGGGCTACTTTCCTACACATTGCACCTTCCAATCCCACATCTTATATCTTTTGATTTTCATATATGGATGCTAGTAAATGGAATTAAAGAATTAAAATCCCACTTAAAAAACGATCTACCTATAAATCTTCTGTTTATTTAACTGAGAGCACGGAGATCATAATTTTACTAGGAAATAGCATTTAAATCTGTTTATTAAGTTTAATCAAACATATTTATGTTATTTAATATAGTTGCTGTCCTCTGAGAAACGGCATAATATTTTTACTGTTTTGGGTATTTCCCCTTTACTATTTTTGCTGCGCAATGGGTTGACGTATATTTATAAAATAAGATTGAGAATAAGCATCTCAGTAAAATAGGTAGGAATTGTGTAAATTCAGAGATTTTCAAATGTACATCCCGAGTTGTTGGCTGCTGTGTAGGTTGCTACACAGCTTGTGCCTGCTAAAGATGAATATTCAGCCTTTTGTCAGGTTTTAATAGCCTCACGTAATTAAACTTTGATGAAAGAGTAATTATTTTTGTGTGTGCTCATGGACAGAAGAGTCCACAGAGAAGACAATCTCACGTTATAAAATAATCCTGTACAGTAGGGACCAGCCTACACTCATCAGAGAGAGTAAAACCTGGGGAGCTTTAGAAATGAGACAATGGCAAATGTGGCTTGTAAATTGAATAACAGTATTCCTTTCATCTGTTTACATCCAATTATGTCTCTTGATACCCTTCAGTGCTTTGGTTTGTTTTGATCTGCAGTAAAGCTCAAAAGATTTCTGAATTAGATTCTCATACCAATGTCACATGCATGTTGTGTGCCATGTCAAGTAGGTGCATGGGCCCCCCCCAAAGGAATTGTCTGTTTCAACATCAGGTCTCTAGTGAAATACCACTATATTCAGTGACGATCATACTCATTGCAATTTATATTATATTTCAACCTTGCCAAATATTTATAGAATTTTTTGTTAAAATTCCTTTTGTAAGCAAAGACTTTAGACATTACTTGTCAAGTGACAGTTTATAACTCCTAGGCGTTGCATGTCTCTCTGGTATTTTTTACCTACATTGCCATAAAATTATCAAGTACAACTGTGGCACGCCACAGTTAAATAGAACTAATTAAAACAGCATGAAATTAGATTGGTGTGTTTTACTGTCATTTCTGCCTATAACAAAAAACAAACTGGAAAATATTTGAAACAGGTATTCATAGTGACCCAAGAAAATAAACCTTTTGTCTCAACCTAACAGGTACAACCACAAACTGACCGATACTGCAGGAATTGGCATTAATTAGGCAATTTTCCTGTGCAAGGTGAGAGGGAACTGGTCTAATAAGTGCTCCTGGACCAGATTTGTGGTTAAGTCACATTGTTGGAGCAGGAGAGAGGGAGATTTCTCTTTTTTCATTTGGCTGTCCTGTATCTTACCGGAATCCTAAACGCTGTATTCAATAGCAAAGATAATACTCCTAAACGAACTGAGCATAATGTATGTACTACGCAAAAGGTTGCTACAGTGGGCCTCAGTGTCTGCAGTCCAGCAAGTGGAAAAACAGGCTAGAGCTGTATCCAGATCATTATCCAATGGCTCAATCTAAAAGTATGAATATGTATGTCAGAGAGAGAGAGGGAGAGAGAGAGAGGATTAGAGAAAGAGAGTAAGATACTGAAGATATGATCTGGATCAATTGAGATGCTTCTCTTAGTCAATTGCCAACACTCAAAATGTAGCCTAATATATGAATTCTGCTTGTGTGGGCATCGTCCCAGAGCTGAATGATGCTACAGTGCGAAACCAGTGCTTTTGGGAAAGGAGTGAGGGAAAACTGGCAAAAGAGGAAAAAAGACCAATGGATGGTTTAATGGCACAGGCAGCCATGTATCTGCCTCATACCAGAGCTACGTTGTTTGCAAGTCCCACAATTGTCAAAACACATGGGCCTGAATTTTACACTCGCCCCTGTTCCCGCCCCCCACCCCCCCACCTCTCCCCACCCCCCCACCCCCTACAGTAGGTTTTTTTGGTGGGGGGAGCGTGATTGCAGGGAGGGGATTCCCTCTGGGTTCTCAGCCGCCTCGATGGCACAGTGATTTTACAGTGGGGCAGGCAGGGCCTTGGCTGAGAAGCCCGCACTTGCCACAATTCAGGTACTTAAGTGACCACTTAATGGCCAACTAATGGCCATTTCCTGACCAACTTCAATTTTTAGGTTGGCGAACAGATTGAAGTTCCGTGGGGGAAGCCCGAAATGGGGGGTGGGGGAGGGAGGCGTCTCTGTCAGGAGCCCCTTTCTGATTGGGGGCATCCCCCCCCCGAAGGCCTGTTGACCTCCGGATCTCCCTTGCCCCCGCCCCCCAGGCCTCCTCGCCGGAACCCCGATCACCCCTTCAACCACAAGGCCTTCCCAACCCCCTCCTCGCCCTCGGAATCCTTGACATTTTTCCCTCAGGTTGCCGGACTTGGTCTCGGGTCTCCTGGTGCAGTTCTTCAATCCAGCCTCTAAGGCGGGAGTTCCTCCTGAGTGAGGGTCGGGAGTCCGGCCTAATGCCGTTCAGTGCTCGTTAGAGCTTAAAATGGCGGCGGGGCGGTTGGAGTCGGCGGGAATGCGTTGGAGTCGGCTCTTCAGATGGTGAGAAGGCAGACCCCGCCATCCAAAAAACTGAGGCCATGGGCTTCACTGATACGTCTTTGGCTTAAAAGCATTCAACCTGACTCCAAGATGGCTTTTTTCCTGGACAGGAAAGCTCCATCTCATAGCAATAAAACCTATCACAGATCCATTTAAAATAAACTGCTCTTCTGTATCTGAAAATGGACAAATTTTTGCAGGACTTTTCTCCACAAGATAAATTCAACCAAAATGCTCTTTAAAAGCTTTGCGACCAGATTGCATTTTGATCACTTCAACTGCATCTCCTATCAGTCAATCACGGAGGTTTGAAAAAAATGTGTCACCATTTTCTGTTAGAAAGCCACATTATGTTGAAAACTACAGTGAAATTTACAAAGGCAAATATTCACTTGGTGCTAAGGTCCAAATTGTCCATCATCTTAGTGTTGCGGTTATTTGATTTCAAAATTCATATGTCCTTAGAAAATTTAGGAAATGTAGATAAATGAAAACATCTGACAGGGAAACCAGTAATCAACCCTGAAGTCAGTGCAATTAAAACAAACCGGGGTTGGGGGGGGCGGTAATTACAGTTCAACGGGGAACCTGTGTTTATTTAATAAGGTTAGAGTTAGAAATGAGGCAACTTTAACATTGGATGAACCATCTTTGAGTTTTTGGTGGGGACAGGCCGTTTACAGTTATTTCAGTAAAACATGTGAATTTTTCATGTTGTTCCCACATCAAAGAAGCTAAAAGCACATTTGTAAACAAAGCGGTTTCTGGGCGGAACCAGCAATTCTGGAAAGAGGGCCGTGAACTCCATTAGAGATAAAAATTATCCATGTGGGTCCCAGAATCAAAGGGTTATTTTGAAGGTAAAAGATAATCAATTTACATTTCTGTTTGGGAACATCCCAGTTATGCCACATTCCTATGCAGATAAGCCATAAATGGGAGGTACCCTTTTGTGTTGGTTTTTTTCCTGCAAATTTCCTCACCAAAACAAGCAGTTCAGCTTGGGAACAAGCAGAGAGATGGAGTCTTCCAGGGGCTGAAAAGCAGCTGTGGAAACAAGAGCTGTACAGGACCTATGAGGGCAGACTGGGATAAAACAGCCGGTGCTTGTCCAAAGCCAGGACAAGGACTGTAGCAGCCATTAGGAGCTGGGGTGTTCTTGATTTTTAAATCACTAGGCAGGGATACAGAGAGACCCAAGCTTGGGCTGAGAAGTCCACAGACGTGAGGCTTTGGAAGGAAAGTTGGAGGGTCACTTAGCCAAAAGCTAATGGAAGGATCTCCATGAAACATCATGCCTCGGAGAACAGCTGGAACACTGACGAGAAATCAAAATGAATTCCGGAGAGCTGTGGCATACTTGGTTTGTATTCCAGAAAAAGAAATTAATGGACCATCAAGATCTTGTAATGTTTAAGAGAACTGTTGGGTGGAATTCAGAAGCAAAAGGGAAACTGGGTTTATACTCTAATTCTTGACAAACTATAGTGTTAGTAGTACTTGCTTAGTTTAATTTTTTTTGTTATATACAGTCAAATTTGTTTGTGGTTTAGAAACATGAAACCTTATGGCGTAGTTTCTTTCCGTCAATCACTGGGTGTTCAAATTTCTCTTTAAACTGAGATTGTAACACTAGCCAAAAGAGGTTTAAATGGCAGACTGCAACAACAACTTGCATTTATATAGGGATTTTAATATCGTAAAACACCCCAAGGAACTTCAAAGGAGAGTTATCAGACAAACTTTGACACCGAGTCACATTGGGAGATAGTAAGGCAGGTTGACCTAAAAGTTAGTCAAAGAGGTAGGTTTTAAGGAGCATATAAAAAGGAGACAAAGGGACGGAGGTTTTGGGAGAGAGTTCTGGAGCCTGGAGTTTAAACAATTGATGGCATAGCCACAAATGGTGGGGCAAAAGGAACAACTGGGCTACACAATAGGACAGAACTCAGAGTTCTTGGGGGGTTTAGGGCTGGAGGGGGTTACAGAAATAGAGATGGGGCAAAATCTTCCACCCCATTGGGGGGGAAGTGCAGGAGCGAGCGTGGGCAGGTGGCCCTCCGATCGGCACCCCCAAATGGGGGCGCACCGCCATTTTTCGTGGGCGGGCCAATTAAGGCCCGCCCAGCATGACGTCCACACAGAAGCACTGTGCATTCCCGGTGGGGGAGGTGGAATGGCAAATGTGGAAGTGTGGTCCTTTGCACATGCGCGTGTAGGAGTGCTCTGATCTCCCTGAGACTAAGTGCAGCCTCAGGGAGATTGGCTCCCAGAGGGAAAAAATTAATCTTTGGAAAATTTCATTCACTATCCATGTCCCCTCATGTAACAATGTCACATGAGTTGGGGCATGGACATAACTTTAAGTAAAAGCAAATCTTAATTTTTTAATTCAGTCATGAAGCCTCATCCCACCCATGGATGAGGTTTTGATGCTTTTTCAGGCGGCCGCCAGCACTCCCGACCTGCCCGCCAACCTTAAGGCTGGACGGGCAGGTCCGCTAATTGCTTTAATTGATTTTTCAATGGCCTCAATTGGCCGTTGACAGGTTGGCGGGTGCACAGCTGACTCAGCTGAGGCCCCGCCGACCTGAAAATGCAAATGACACGGGGTGACATCGGGGGTTCCACCCAACATCATCCCGCGTCGGCGAGTGGGCCCCACCCCTCCCGCATGCCGACGGGAAAATTCTTCCCCACGGTTACAGAAATAGAGACGATGAGGCCATGGAGGAAACTGAACATACGGCTGAGAATTTTAAATTAGAGGCACTGCTGGACCAGGAGCCAGTGTAGATCAGGAAATGATGTGAAGCCCAAGTTTGAAAGTGACATTGTGGTTCACTTGAATTAATTTTAATCACGGAACTTTCCCCTTTTCATGTTTCTCCAGCCATTTGCTGCCACCACACAAAGTCATTCAAAAAAGTCAAACAGGACAGTCTCTGCTGAGGAGTGCTCTTCAGGTAGCATAACTACTGCTCAGCCATCTAAAGGGCCACTTTTAACAGAAAAGATGCCTATAAATCCCCATCCCAGTTAGATGGGCCATTCAGTTACTGCATGCTCCACCCAGCATCTCAGCTGAGAGCTGATGAAATTACCTCCAGCAGAGACAGACATACTGGGCTGCCAGACAATTCTAGAATTCTACCACCACCACCATCTGGCTGGGAAACAACCATTCACAAATTGCTTCGTAGAGGAACAAAATCCAAATGAATGCGCAATATTTTATCTTGGAAGACTGACATTGAAGTGCACTTGAAATGAAATGAAAAATGCATTTTATTACTTGTAAGGGCTTGATTTAAGATCATTAATTCATGGAATAGTTGTATGTTCACGAATACTGTGTTAATATAAAACAAGTTAAAGCATCAGTGATTGCTGGTACACATCCTTAAGATCTGTAACTTGATTCTGCAGTGAAACAGCAAAGTATGATTTCTTCTGTGTATTTTGGATAGGTTCCCGTCGACCAAATCACACTCTGCAATTTACTCTCCTAAATTATCTTTAGCTGCCAAAATTTGGATCGAATCTTACAGATCCACCAAACATGTTGAACAAAGTTGCAATTGTTTTTGACTTTTTTTATTAACATTTTCCAGCTTAGTGCTATTTTCTGGGTGTAGCACAAAATAGCCTTTCCCTTCGAACCTTGCATTTTTCTGATTCCCTAAACCAAACTTCAGGCCCAACAATTACCCATGTTGTCAATATCTGTAACCGTTGCAATTTATTTCCTTCCATACATCTTTTGCGATTCCACTTTCTTGATCAAGTATTTGCTTCAGCATTTATTTTTACTTTATACAAAGCAAAATACCACAGCTGTTGGAAATCTGAAATAAAACAAAATGCTGGAAATACTTGTGGGTGAGAGAGAGCATCTGTGGAGAGAGAAACAAATTTAACATTTCAGGTTGATTACCTTTTATCTGAACTGGGAAAAAGTTAGAGATGTAACGTGTTTAAAACAGAGGCAGAGAATGGGGGTTGGGGAAGTAAAATTAAAGGGTAGGTCAGTGAAGGCAGGAGAGATTGAATGACAAAAAGGGGATGATGGTGCAAGGTAAATAGGAAAATATGGAAACAAAAGCTGGATCCATGATACACCCAGAATGTTTTTGTTGTTTTATTTTTAGTTATTCACTTAGTACATTATTTTTGCAACTGTAGATGGTACCAATTTGGTTCACCACTAAATAACATACTTAATATACATAGACTACATACTTCTGTTTGGAAATAGCATTGAGGAGTTTTGAGCAATACAATCCAACTGCAACACAGTTACAGCGTGTAAAATAACCAGTACAAGCTTCCTTACAATGTCACATTTAGTCCATTACCAAAAAAATTATTAATTGTGATCATAGCTGTAGTAATTGTAGTTTTAAGGAAAGTAGTGACTGTAGCTTTAAGATTTATTGTGTTGTATAGTATCACTTGACAGTGTGAATGAATCAGCTCTAAGCATGGGGAACCTTAGAGTGGGAGTTCGTCTTGAATTGTAGAGCTTGATGGATGCATGTAACTGCTGTAGCAGTCTGTAAATAAAGCTTGATGTTTCTGATGTGAAACCTGTCTGGAAAATCAAGTTCATAACATAAACCAACATCCAAAGCGTTTATGCATCTCAAAACAACTAAAATGAAGTAACTGAACATGTCTCTGAAATGGCGGATTGAGGAGGATCAATGTATGTTCAGATATAGCTCTGAAAAATAGATGGTGAGGTAACTCTAAAGTGTGTGGAATAGAGATTGCCTTGGAGCTTGGATAGAAAACTGGCCGAGCGGCATAATGCACAGAGTTGGGATAAAGGGGACCATTTTTGATTTTTGCACTATGACAAGTGTTCACCAAAGCCAGTGCTGGTTCCCCAGCTTTTCAAGTAGACTTGGAAAAGAAGAGAAGAATATTGAAGTTTGCAGATACTAAGTTAGAAGTTATAGTGAATGGTCAATTGGGTAGAAAGTTGTAAGTGGACTTATATAAGATGAGTAGGGAGATCAATGGTAGATGCAATTAAGTAAGATAAGGTGTACATAAGGATAACAGATGGCTGTATGATCTAACTTTCCAAGCACTATAGGGAGCAGATGAGAAAAAAGGATTGGGGTGCAGGTGCACAACAAGTTAAAGTTAGCTTTAAGGTGCAAAAAGGTGATCAATAAGGATAATGTGAAGCAGAGGACAGTAGTTTCGAATATAAAAGCATGAAAAAGTATAAAAGTTGCTATAAATATATAGAACACTGATTATCCCTTTGTTTGGAAGTGTTCAATTTTGGTGCCCAATTTTAGGAATACTGACTTTGAAGGAAGTTCAGCAACAATTCACTAGTACGAAACCTGAAATGAATGAACTGAGCTGAGACACTGGGTAAAAATGGATTCTCCAAAGTGAGGAGATTAACAAGCAAGATTAACAATTTTTTGAAAAGTAAAATAAAAGGAATTGAAAGGGTGAATATGGGAAGATTCTTCTCTCTAGTAAGGGTTGTCAGAATAAGGGGATATCTCGCCATAATTTGTGCCAAGGAAATTCAGGGAATATTTCTGGGCCAGAATTTTATGTCCCGTGGGCAGGTGCACGCCCGACCCGAATGAATGTAAAATCGCGCGAGATGACGTCGGGCGAGCGTTCCGACTTCATCGCGCACTCGCGCGATATTTCGCTCGGCGGGCACGCGCAAAAGTCAGAAGAGCACCCACTGACAATTAAGCGGGCAATTAAGTTCATTAATGGCCCAATTGTAAGCGATTTTTCCTGGCCTGTCCAACCTTCCGGTTGGCGGACAGGCCAATCGGCCAGGTGGGCTTTACATTTTTGATGAAACCTCATCCAAGGGCGGGATGAGCTCTCCGTGAGGATTTAAAATAAAAAGAAATATCTGTGGACTGTTTTTTTTTATGAGGTATGCTTTCAGGTGCTTGATTGTGCTGCATGGGCATGTCTTGCAGCATTTTTGTGCTTTCTTTTATCATTTGGAGGGCTGCAGCTCCCGGAGGTATCTGTCTGTCTTCAGGGAGCTCAGTGGAAACGCTCACCAGCACCCGCGGTGACGCCCTCGGCAACCTCAAACAAGGAGATGAGTAGAAGCTGCATTTTTAAATATAGTTGTATATTGACAGTTGACGTTTCGAGTCCTCATGACCCTTCAACAGAAGGGTCTGTTGAAGGGTCACGAGGGCTCGAAACGTCAACTCTTTTCTTCTCCGCCGATGCTGCCAGACCTGCTGAGTTTTTCCATGTATTTCTGTTTCTGTTTTTGTTGAGTAAAAACAGAATGTTGGGATTATAAAGATAGACAACTAGAGATAACAAAAATAATGAAGAAAGGTCAATAAGACAAGCAGTTTACTTTTGTTCATGTATATGAGTGAATGGATCATCATATGGCATGTGGGTTCAATACACATGTTCTATTTAATGGTCTCTAAGTACAGCAAGTTTCTTCCTCAAAGCTCCTCTTCTTTGAGAATCAGTTATGAAAAAATATGATTCACTTTAGTGTTTTTGTAGTTCTGTTTTTTTTCTAATTAATTCTCAGGATCAGATTAAGACCTAACCCTGGAGTTGTACTGGCACATTTGAGATATTGTAAACTCAAAACTATATACAACTATATTTAAAAATGTAGCTTCTACTCATCTCCTTGTTCGAGTACCACTTACTCTCACTGGCCTTTATTTTTATTTTTCTTTAATTTCCTACTTTGCTTATTTTTGGGCCTTTATTCCCAATACTTTCTCATTGTATTGTCCAACAATCCTTTTTAAATCTTTGAGCTTATTTTCTGAACTCTGTCTGTTTTACTTCCATTAAATGCTTTGCCCTGCACCTTTTTGTCATTCTTCACTCACTTCAGTCATGTAAATTCTATGGTTTATTTTCACCAAGATCTGATTACCTTCTCATCTCCTGCATCCTCAAGCTCAACAACAGGTCAATAGTTAGCAAAAGCCAACACTGGGCTATCTATAGCTTACTATGGCCCTGGAAAATCTCACAAGTATGCATCAACAATGGCCCAAGTACAACATAAAACCTAAGTGAACAAGGTGAGCTCTGAAAAGGAAGCAAAATGTGTGACCAAGCTGGTAAGAAAGGGAGACTTGTATCAGGTGAGAGGGAGAGATACATCCGGACCAGCAAGGGGTCTTGAGGATATATGGTCACTTTTGGGAAGGGACTTTGGCAAGTCAGGTAATCAACATTTGCATGCCAAAGTTCCTGAAAGATTGCAATAACAAGGGAATTAAAAAATGGTAAAAGTGGGTAAAATGAAGATTTTCATGAAGCTTAAAGATTTTTTAAAAATTTGGGGGGAATGAGATGGGTTTTAATTTTGGGAGCAAGAGTTTCTGAGACAGAGTGAGGTGTGTTGTGTGTTTTTGAGGTGGTTGGGGTGTTTTCAATTACTTTGACACTCTTCAAAAGCAGTGAAGCACATCCTGCTTTGACTCTCCAGGCAGATCAGACATACAACAGGTACAACGTTTTCACAGTTACATGGATCTGAGGGAGCCACATAAAAAAAAAATCAGGAATAATATGGATATTAACCATGTTCATCTGTGCATTTTCATTAATCTGTCTTGTATTGCTAGACGTGGTGGGGGAGAATTTGGCCCTGTCGTATCCAATTTCTTACGCGTTACCCAGCCTAATGCTCAAAAATGGATCCTGAGAAGCACGTGCTTGCTGCTGACAGGAAATGCATTGGATGTCACCTTGGTAAAGGAGTTTGTGCACGAGCAGCCAATCACCACCAGCAGCACGCACAGCAGGTAGATAACATCAATCAAAGTACAATGCCGATTTGATGCCAGCCCTGCCATTTTCAAATGCCACTTTTCCTTCATCCGATGTCTTAACCTTGCACAGCTGAGCACAACCTCAAATCGCATGAGGAATCCCATCCCCAGTGACACTATCGGAGTCTACAGTTGAGTTGCTGGATTGTTTCTACTGGTGCTCGTATAATTGAAAGTATTTTTGGAGCTTTCCATTACTTGCAGTGTACGAGGAGTGGTTTGGCTGATGTTGGAGTACCTTTCGATCATTTAAAAGCTTGTCCTGGCCTGGTTGGCCTTCCTCTTGGAATTCAGCATGACTGGGAGAATGAAGATGGAGCGTGCAGAGCAGAGCAGGACAAGCTGTTATTGGGCTGGGGTGGCGGGGCGGGTGCCCTCAGCAGCAGGTCATATCTGCTGAAAGTCCTGAGGGAGCAATTCCCTCACCCAACTTCAGCGAGGACCAATGCTCGAGAGGCCTTTGCTTCACTAAAAAGGCTGTGACTGAAATCTGCTGACTGCTGCAGCCACAATGATAATCTCAAGGCAGGGGGAGGACCACATTGCCTGTGGTTGCCATGCTGCTTAATTTTTATTCATCTGGCTCCTTCCAGGTTGTTGCCAAAGGTATAAGCAACATCTCAGTTTGCGGTACACTGTGGCATAAAGGACTGAGGCTCTCTATGAACATAAGTAGTTAAGAGTCAGCCAGGTTACTGTAGGTCTGGAGCCACAGGTAGCTCAGACTGGGGAAGGATGGTAGATTTCCTTCTCTAAGGGCCAGATTTTTACTAGCACAGCGCGTATCTCAAGTGGTGAAGTTTCCCGACACGCTGGACCCAGCTCGGAAAGAAGGCCCCAAAATGTCACGACCTTCACTCCACTGTGGGAGGGGGGGTTGCAGGAGGTGGATGTGGGAAAGAATGCAGGATGGGGTCAGGCTCACCTTGATTCTCTGGAAATTTTAGGCCCTCTAGCCCTTACCCCTCCTCCATGCCAACTTTCCCACACTCAATTCAAGGGATGGCCAATTCCTCCTTGCAAACCAATTCTGTCAGTCATGTTACTGGTTATCTCTTTTTCCTCTTCCCATGGTAGACAAAGCACATGCTCACCTCTGTTTTTATAGCTTACATTTTCCTGGAACAGGTCACTAGCCTGTCACCAGAGGCTATAGCTTGAGGGCACCACTCTAAATGAAGCAGGCTGCCTAGGAGACCCCTCCCACTCTGATAGAGGTGAATGGGAAGGATTTACAGGTTGTACTCAACCTGTTTGGCTGCATTATGAAAACACCTTCCTTGGCCATTGAGTCCTGGGGCAGGGCTTGAACCCAGTGCTCCTAGGCTCGGAGGCAGGGACACTACCCACTGCACCACAAGACCTCCCATGTTGCTAGCACTTATTCTTAAAACTTGTATTTTCCAATGTAAACAGCGCCCCCGCAGCAGGGCCAGGGAGCCAATGAAATCTCCGTCCAGATCGGCGGGACTGGAAGATCCCACTGGCGTGAGGGGCTGAAAAATTCGGGTCAATGGCGCCAACCTTTTACAGTAAGTTCCAGGTGTACTTATACCAGGTTTTCTCTAGATCAATGTTCCATATAGATTCTACCTTGGGAAGGAAAGATTTGGAATGTTTGAATGATGCCGGCTATTCAGATTATGCTACGTCTTGTTTACATATTTTAAAAACACAGCGGTAAACAGCATCAATAGAGGGGGAGAAAAATACAAATGGAACAGATAAAAAAGAGGCATGCCATTTTAAAAAATTGTTAATGATATGAAAACTATGATGCCCACTTCCCAACATACTGTCTGTGTTTCAGGTTTTATTACTCTAGTTGCAATCCTTTTATATTCCTTGGAAAATTAATCATTAATACCATATAGTATGATTCAGCAATTCCACAAGTATTAACTACTCCAACTAAATCTCATAGCCAAAGCTTAATGTTTTGTCATGTCAAACAAGACACCGTCTAATGTTATGACACCCTCATGGACTCCTGACAATAAAGGTACAGTGAACACCATCGGTGAGAGAAATAAACACCCACTCACTTGTCCTGGACAGGCAAAAATATGCTGCAGCAGACACAGATTTATTATTACCTGTCCCCCAGGCACATATGTCAGATCCTTATTATTCAATTTATGATCATACGACAAAGAAAGCGATAAAGATTACTGTAACAAAGTTTGACTCAACTGTGATTTGAGAAGGCAAAAATTTTGTCTGTTGTGAAAGCATTCCATATGTCTTTGTATCTGAAGTCATTTTGGTTACATTTTCGGCAGATAGAATTTAATTGCATCAAGTGATTGCCTTTTTGCACCTGTCCCAGGTGGTACCCTTCCAAATTATTTTATACGGCTTAACCTGTCAGCCTCTGGAACTCCAAGCACCAGAAAAATGGAGCTTAGATTTTGTGCAATATTGTAAAAGGAACATATCAGGTAATCCTCGGCTGAATTACAATATCTTATCTCCTTATCACCTTCTTCATTCCCCATCTAAGTACGAGCACGTAGTCCCATGTTTTCACTCTTCTTTTATTTTTTTCATGCTAGCCACCTATCTAATTTCATTGGCCCTAACTAAAATTGACATTCATTAAGGTTAAACCCTTTTGAAAGAACAAAACTATATATGTACAGCAATGCTACCAGGGCAGAGGAATGGAGACAAGTCACAGGTAAGCTTGATCGATCATTTGCTTCAAAACAATTAACAGCCTCTGACTGTTGAAATTAAATCTTCCTATTTCCTCTGTTATTCCCGAACACCAATTGAAACTTCTTAAGCCCACTGTTACATTGCACCAGGTGCTGCACCATCGGAACATAAATATGTGTTAAAAAAAAAACTACTGATACAATGCCTGCCTCGTTGCTATTAAGTGGTGGAAGGCAAAGATTGAGATCCACATTGACTACAGCTCACAAGCATCCAACTTCTGGTCACATTGTAATGGGCAAAAAGACTGGCACTTAGAAGTTATAATGCCCAATACACAAAACTGATCACTTTTTTCAAGTCCGCTTGCTCCTGAGAAACTACAGATTTCAAATGTTTGTGCAGTGTTGGTGCAAATATTTTGACCATGCCAACAACAAATTTGCAATATATTTAGTGCATTAGTCATACTGTCACTCACAGCAAAGCATGCTGGTTAACGATCAGCACGTTGAGTCAGGTTACACGTGAGCTCCAATTAAACCAAGCACAAACAATTCCCAATCACCTCAGTTCAATAATTCTGGAATTTGCACTTAAAAATTGCTAACTTACGTAAGTTACCTTGTTCACGTGTCAGGGTGGGAAGATGAAATAATACAAGGAATAAGGGCTAGCTCAATGAGTGGAAGCTTAATTTTCAGCTGGTCTAGATGCTGTAGTTACTGGCTAATGCAAAACTGTATCACTTTTCATCAGTCAAAATCAATTCAACAACAGATCAGTGGTCCTGTGCCATAATTTTCCATTGCACAATATCCTGTTGCGATAAATGTAGAAATATAATTGTTTTATCTCTTTTTATTTTTTCTTTCATCTCTTGTATTGATCAGTCCTTTTTTTATCCCCGGTAGCGTAGTAATTCTTACCCAAGCTCTTCAAGTTGGCTGAAACTGCTCTTTAAAGATCTATGGAGTGATTTCGCCTACATTACCACTTCTGAATTTATGCGCCTTGATTCCCAAAAGTATCTCTTGCAACCATGGCACTACATGGCTGCCTGCAATTCCGCAATTGAAAACAAAACTGTGATTTTGGACACACATAAACATGAAATACTGAAGCGATATAGTACCTTTATGCCCTCCAATCAATATTTTAGTACTAAAGCTCTGGCACCAACATTTTAGTTCCTTTTTTACAAACTCTGTTTCTTTCTCCATGCATGCAGCACATACCAAAGAACGAGAACATAATGATCTGTTAATATTTCTAGCCTTGAATGTCTTCAATTCATAGTGAATTTATTCATTAATCTTAATTACACCAAAGGAAAAGAAATGCAAGTACCCAAATAAGTCTATAAGAACAAGAAGCCTTATGAACATAGTTTCTTGTGCTATGCTATAATTTTGTTAACATAGATTATGGAAATGTTGTTTTAGTACCTTGAATGTAATTTTTTTTTAAATAAGTATTTTTGGTTTCTTCAGGCAATTCACAATGTGAATGCAAATATTTTATACTGGAGTATTAAAAATTACTATTTTTAAATATAACAGGTTATGGAAGAAACCTAACATGCTGGAAAGAAAATTCAGATCATTTCATCATTTATTGTTGTTAAATTCACTCATCTCTCGAAAAGCCACCAAGTGGAACCTGGGAGGACATTGCCCTGCATGAATGAATTAAGGCCTTTTTTTATAGTAAACATGCACAAGCTATGATAAAACCATTATTTTCTACATACCAACATGGTGTGTTAACAGATGGTGCCCAATGATGAGTTAAAGGAAATATTATTTTGTGCACGAGCTAAAACAATGATAGCTACATTTCTTTCTCATACTTTCTTCTTCATCTCTGTCTCATCTGTTCGATGATGCAATCTTTCATATCAATCCTTCTGAAATGTCTTCCTTCTTCCTCAACCAAGGATTCCCCCTCCACCGTCAACATGCTTGACAGGGCTCTCAGCTATGTCTAACCCCTTTCCCACTTCTGCTCTCAGCCCTACCCCTCCCTCCCAGGACCATGACAGGATTCTCTTTGCCCTCACCTTCCACCCTACCAGCCTTCATGTACATCCATTTGATGGTGGCATCATGGCATATCTTCCCCTCCCCTCCTCTTTCAACATTCTGAAGGGGCACTCCACATTCACCCCAAAACCCTTCTCCTTCCTAAAGCACTTGTCCATGCAAGCATAGGAGATGCAATGACTACCCTTTTGCCTCCTCTCTCCTCACCATCCAGGGCTGCAAACACTCCTTCCAGGTGAAGAAACAATTTACATACACTTCTTTCTTCTGTTAATCCGCTGTATTCACTGCTCACAATATGGTCTCCTCCACATTGGGGAAACCAAATGCAGATTGGGTGACCAATCACCTCTGTTCAGTCCAGAAGCATGACTCTAGGTGCTCTGCCATTATAGTTCTTGGCTTTGCTCTCACACTGTCATTCCTGTCTTCAGCCTGTTGCACTGTTCCAATAAAGCTCAACACAAGCACAAGGAACAGCATCTGATCTTTCGATAGGGCAGTTTATAGCCTTCTGGACTTAATATTGAGTTCAACAATTTCATACCATAATCTTTGCCCAATTTTGTTTATCTTTGCAGGCTTCGGTTTTAATCTTATTTTCTCTTGTTTTGTTTCTGGACACCAGCTGTCCATCATTCTGCCATTCGTACCTGCTCTGGACACACCTTTTGTCTCTTTACTTGTCCCACTATTGTTCCCTTTGACTGTACCCCGCCAGCTCTATTGACATTTAATGTCTCCCATCTTCCACCCTATCACAGAGATTCCCTTCTGTTCTTTTGCCACCCTCCCACATTTGACCTACTTAAAATCATTTCTAGCTTTTCCCGGTGCTGATGAAATGTCATCAAACTGAAACATGGGGCAGAATTTTCCATTTGGCGGGGGTGCAGAGTGGGAGTGAGCGTGGGTGGGCAGCAGGTGCAGGAAATGGGGCCAGGTGTGCGGGAGCATCTGGGGGAGATACATGAGGCTACGCTTGGCTTGGTCCCCGTGGTGGAGGAGTCTACACGGATGCTCGCCAAAGCAATGAGCCACATGTCCGAGCGCCATGTGTCCCCCATGGAGAGAGTGGCGACTCTTGTGGAGAGGCTCCTCCAGGAGACCCATCAGGGCTTCCTGGGGATGCGCTCTGACCAGCAAGCCCTCACATCGGCATTGACATCAGCTGATCAGTGCCAGTGTGGAAGATGGTCCGGGCATCAAACTTCCCAGCTCGGTACCGTTCCATCCACGGTGAGCAGGGAAGTCCGAAGTGACCTCACGTCGGCACAGCAGCTGCCTGGCGTCTCTGCGGGCACCTCTCAGGGTGCTCCGGATGAGGGTGGCAGCTCCTCCTCCCCTCTCCCAGTGACCGTATCATCTGGTGAGGCTGCGGCGACTGGGGAGATGCCAGCTGCTGAACTGGCAGCTCCCTCCCAGGCGGGGCCAGCACAGGCTCCAGGGGCCAGAGGACGACCGCCAAGGTCATCGAGACCAACAGGACAGCAGAGTCAGCAGGCTGGCTCAGATGCCACTCCGAGCAATGGGGCAGCACCAAGACTTAGCACCCGGAAACAAAAGCATAAGGCACCTTAGGTACACCACGGGCTTCTCACTGGTGCTTCTGTGTTGGCCCAAGATGAGGTCCTTATGATTTCTTTTTGATTGTTAACACTATTGTTTTCTTTTTGTGGTAACTTCTTTTGCTTCACACATTAAATGCAGATGTGTGACCATGGCTGAGAGTGCTTCGTTCCTTCTGCATGTGTATGTTTAATAAAAGTGTAATGAGTGATTTGTTGGACATTCAGCTCTATGTACAAGGCCCTTAATTAGTGCTGCTGACCTGGCAGATTTTGCACTTAGGTGTCGAGTATCGAGGCGGCAGCCCAGGCTTGTCCTGGTGATCCATCTGGGGTGTGCTAGCTGAAGGTTCATTGGATTAAAGCATAAAATATTTCCTAATGGAAGATGCCCACTCTATTTGCATATTTCTTCATTTCCTTGTCCTTTAACCACCTAGGATCAGTAATATCACCTCTGAATCAGAAAGTTGTGCATTCAATCCCCAGTGAAAAACACCTAATCTAGATTTACACCTCAGTGCAGTACTGAGGAAGCACTACAATATCTGAGGTACTGCTTTTCGGATGAGATGTGAAACTAAAAGTCACAGCCTTCACCATCATGGGGAATAAAAACACAGCCCAAATTGAAAAAGAGAATCAGATACCTCCCTTTGTCCTGACCAGCATTTATTCCTCTCAACCAACACAACCATAAACAGGGTAACTGGTCATTTATTGTATTCTTGTTTGTGGGTTCTTGCTGTGCACAATCTGGCTGTTATCTTTCCCAAGTTGCAACAGTGATTGTACTTACATTTCATTGGGATGTTGTTAAATGGAATGTACTATATAATGCATGTTTTTCTTCTTCTTCTTTAACCTGCAGGGATTTTCCTGATATCCCAATGTGACTTCAGTAGACGATTGGCAAAAACTCCAGTCCCTGGTTCTGCAGCCATTTTCCACCAAAATTATAGTGGGCAATTTGGGAACCACCATAGACATTTTAGCCCATGATCTCCTTAGTGTATTCCACAGCCCTACAATCCTCTGTGTAAAAATGTTTAACCGTTTATATCCATGTCCCCTATGTCCAGAGTCCTCAGTCACTGAATTTAAATTGTTTTCTATTAACCGCTATTAAATCATTCTATTTCCTTCCCTTTCTATTGCCACAACCTTCATATAGGCAAGTGTACATGCCATTAGTATCAATATCACTTTACATAGAGCATTGCAAGAAATATATAATATTCTATCTCCCCCTGAGCTCAAATCTTTGGCAAACATGCAGAAAGGTGAATTCCAAAATTCGGAAGAAAAGGCTGGAATGGAATATTGCAAAGTAAAAAATCCAACGTCTGTAGAGCAGAACATAACCAGGAAACGAAACATGTATTTAAAATAGTTTCTTTCACAGAACTTACAGCCAAGACAATTCGGACATTAGACCAAAGCACGGCCGACGGCAATTGTGAAGGCATGCTGGAAGAGACAGAGTTTGAAGATGGGGTGAAAAGTGACGAAGCTTAGGGTTTAGTAAGAGGATTGAAGAATGCATGGGTGTGACAGCCGGAGCACGGCTAACAATGGCTGACTGGAGGAAGGGGAGACCTGTTATCGGTCACAGATGGAAGAGTGGAAGTGCAGGATATAAAAGTGGAGGTAGGGTTGCCAACCTTCCGGGATTGGTCTGGAGCCTCCAGAAACTGATAACCAATCTCCAGGGCAATCTCTTTGTGCAACTCTGGAGAAATATCAAAGGGACATTAAAAAATGATCCTATTTGCCATTTTCTTTGAACATTTCTCTTTACCAGTTATGAAAATGTTGGATGTTTGGCTGACAGTCAAGCATCATCCAATTTGGTAATTAGACTTTTGCTTTCCAATTGGCATAGGAAGGCAATGCGTCACAAGGATGGATGTGTTGGCCGATTAATGGCTGGAGCGTGGGGGCAAGTCATGTGATGAAACCTCCAGAAATATATTTAATCATAGTTGGCAACCCTAAGTGGAGGATATAAAAAAATGCAGACGTATATTAAAAGAAATGTGGAGGTAAGATGAAGTGAAGTCACTAATCAATTTGGAAACAGCAAGACAAAACGGCAGGGTTCTTAAATATTATATCCTTGTACCATTTCAGATAAACAAGGTAAATTTGTTTTAAAAACTGGCTTCAGCCAGCAGTATCTCTAGGCAAGATAGCCTTTTGTAATTAGATCAATAGGAAGATACTAAGAGTTGCCTAATTAATGCAGTGGCTGTTATGTAGGCAAATTGCCAATATTTATATGCAGCAATGTCCCATAAACAGCAAATTAGATTATTGAACTTTGCAGCAATTGTTTACAACTGGGTGGTTTGCCAGACTACTTCAGAAGGCAATGAGAGTCAACTGTAATGTGAGGCAGGAATTAAGTAGGCCAAACAATTTTGGGGCAACAGGTTCGCTGGCCTGAAGGACATTAGTGAACCATTTACGTTTCTGGAACAATCCAGGGCTTTCATTATTATTTTTATGATGCTACCCCACAGATTACATTGAAACAAGAAAAGGCCATATTGGCCCTGAGCACCACTCTGCAATTTAATCAGATCCTGGCTTATCTACACTTCAATTCCATTTATCTGCCTTTCCTTCATATCTCTTGATATTGTTGCCTATCGATATCAGTCTTACAATTTCAGTTGGCCAAGCATTCACAGCTTTTAGGGAGTGAGTTCCAGATTTACACCACCCTTTGCAGGCAAGAGTGCTTCTAATTTCAAGAATATGCCAATTGTTCTGGATTCCCTCACGAGATCATATAGTTCATCCATCTCTACCCTATCGAATCCCTTTATCATTTTCAACATCTCATTTTCAACCTTAAGCACTCAAGGGAATACTACCTGGCTTCATAATTTAAGTCCTGGGACCGAATTTTCATCTGGGTGTGGAGGTGCGTTTTGGTACATGAATGGCCCCACTGATTTTTTTTTTGGATGAAATCTGATTTTCCTCCACATTCCCAACTCTGTGTCATTTTCCTCTGGCCTTTTCATGGGTTTGGAATGCCCAGGGGTAGGAGTTGACGCCCCCCCCCCACAACCGGCATCATGTAGGCGGTGCGGGCTGAGTGTAAAATTCCTCAGCTGGGCTTCCCGCTGGGGTCCCGCCTGCCCCGGCCTCCCTGCAATTTTCTGCCTCTCTGCCCGCCTGCCAGGAGGGGGCGCACCTTCATCAGCAGTCTCCTTTTCACTTCAGGCAGCCCCTCCTTAAAGTCATGACCTGATTGGGCATAGTCAGCATGGATTTGTGAATGGGAAATCATGTTTGACAAACTTGTTGGAGTTTTTTGAGAATGTTACTAACAAAATTGATAAAGGAGAGTCAATGGACGTAGCATACTTGGATTTTCAGAAGGCTTTTGATAAAGTCCCCCACAGGAGGTTGATTAGCAAAATAAAAGCACATGGGATGGGAGGCAATATACTGGAAAGCATTAAGGATTGGCTAACAGGCAGGAAGCAGGAATAAACATGTCATTCTCATGTTGGCAGGCTGTGACTAGTGGGGCACCGCAAGGACTTGGGCCCCAGCTGTTAACAATATATATCAATGATTTGGATGTGGGGACCAAATGTAATATTTCCAAGTTTGTGGATGATACAAAGCTAGACGGGAATGTGTGTTGTGAGGAAGATGTAAAGTGGCCACAGGAGGATTTGGACAGACTTAGTGAGTGGGCAAGAACATGGCAGATGTAATATAATGTGGAAAAATGTGAGGTTATCCACTTTGGTAGAAGGATCAGATGTGTAGAGTATTTCTTAAATGGTAAGAGATTAGAAAGTATAGATGTACAAAGGGACCTGGTTGTCCTTGTCAATAAGTCACTGAAAGCTAACATGTAGGTGCAGCAGGCAATTAGGAAGCTAATGGAATGTTAGCCTTTATCGCAAGAGGATTTAAGTGCAGGAGTAGTGAAGTCTTGCTTCAGCTGTATAGAAGCTTGGTTAGACCGCAACTGGAGTACTGTGTGAAGTTTTGGTCCCCTTACCTCAGGATATTATTGCCATAGAGGGAGTGCAACGAAGGTTGACCAGACTTGTTCTGGGGATGGAGGTACTGTCTTATGAAGAGAGAATGGGGAAACTGGGCCTGTATTCTCTAGAGTTTTGACGAATGAGAGGTGATCTCATTGAAACCTACAAAATACTTAAAGGAATAGACAGGGTAGATGCAGGTAAGATGTTTCCCCACATTGGGAGTCTAGAACCAGGGGAGACAATTTCAAAATAAGGGGGAAGCCACTTAGGACTGAGATGAGGAGAAATTTCTTTACTCTGAGGGTTGTGAACCTTTGGAATTCTCTACCCCAGGGGGCCGTGGAAACTCAGTCATTGAGTATGTTTAAGGTAGAGATTGATAGATTTCCGATTAACAATAGCATAAAGGGTTATGGGGATAGTGTGGGTAAAAGGCATTGAAATGATCAATCAGCCATGATCGTATTGAATGGCGGAGCAGGCTTGATGGGCTGAATAGTCTTCTCCTGATCCTATGTTCCTAACCACAGGTCCTCCCTCCCCCACCCCAGCCTCTCCACTGACATCCCTGTCCCTCCCTGTTCAGCCTCCAAGCCTCCCCTACCCTCTCCACCCTGAGACCCCCAAAAGTTATCTCTTCCTGGAATCCTGGGACGTAGGGCAGAATTTTGCCCTTGTCGGGCGGGCGTGATGGGTGAGCCCGGAGTGACTGAGAGATTGACCACCGTCCGTAATCAGGCCCTGACCGCGATTAAAGGCCAATCCAGCGTGAAACGCGTGCTGCAGCGCTCAGCGCGGCCAGGGTGAGAGTGGGAGGATCGCGATCATTGAAGTGCGTGCATGCACGCGAGTGTTCGCCATAAAAACCCCCTGAGGCACAGCGCTGCCTCAGGGAGCTGAAGATTTTTAGCATTAAGTATAAAGATTTTTTAAATAATGAAAACATGCCCCTCATGTGACTCCGTCAGATAAGCAGTAACATGTTAAATGTGAGTGTAAGATGTTTTTTTTTTTAAATCACTGGTTGAAACCTCATCCCACCTGTGGATGAGGTTTTGCCAAAAATGCAAAGGCTGCTTGGCCTTTTCGCCTGCCCCGCTAACCAAACGGTTGGACAGACAGGGAAATGTTTGAGTCAATTAGTTGCTTTAGGGCCTTAAAAGGCCATTTAATTGTCAGTGGGCGCGCTGTCGACCGAAATATTGTGCAAGTGCGCAACGACGTCTGGGCACTCGCCCGACATCATCGTGCGTCATTTTACGCTCGAGCGTGTCGGGCACACGCCCGCCCAACGAGCGAGAAACTCTGGCCTCAGGCTCCAGGGACTGCTTGGCAGCCCCAGTCCTGTCCACTGCAGCTTCTGGCGCTGCAGGGATTAGAGAGCTACCAGCCAATCAGATTAGCCTGAAGCTCTGTATTGCAGGACTTCCTCCCTTTCTGATGGGCAGAAGCCCCACTTCCAGCCAATTAACGCTCGTTGCAGCATGAAATCACTGCGGGGCAGGCAGTGTTGGTGGGGATGTGTTCCCCACCGACTATTCGGATGGCGGGGAGGGAAACCTCACCTTCCTAAAAATCCTGGCCCTAGTGTGCAAAACGCACACCGCCCCCCCACCCCCCCCCCGCCACGACTGATGCCAGGGTCCCCATTTTAAATGGATGACACAAATCGGATTTCCGCCCACATACTGTTTTCACTCGGTGTTGCCGGGTTATGGAAGCCCATTTAAAGCACACCTGGCCCAAGCATTTGAGGAGAAAATGGAAAGCCTGCTGAGGAATCTGGAACATTCTGAAAGATAAGCGTAAAATGTGTTGACTAAATGCCACTATTAGTTGCAGTGTTGTGTTTTTAATGCAGTGAGATTCATCATAGGGATTTGTCCTTTAAAGGTGAAATGACCCTTACATTGACCAGCATTGTGTAATTGTCATATACATTACAGTAATTTTCCAATGGAGAAAGTACCATAACATATTAAAAATGTAAATTAAAAAGTCTCTCTGCTGTCATATTTTTGTGCTCTGATTTCATTGAACTGGCAGATCTGGCTGTTTTTTAAAAAAAAAAACCTGCTTCTGAAGGTAGGAAAAATGATCTGCACCTGCTCCCCCTCCATGGCTGGAAAGACACTCTGCTTTGAAATGAAAATAATATCTGTTCTGTCAGTGGAGCTGAAAGCTTTTCTTATAACAGCAGTTCCATTGTGAATGCTTGGCTGAGTTTCAAAAGCTTCAGCTCAACAGGTGATCCAAGAACTATTGAAACTTTTACAAGCCTATAATAACAGATAATGTATTTGATATGGTTTCTTGTTAGTTTACAAACCTCGTAGGCACTTAAGGGCTCACAACTTCTTTCCCCTTGGGTTTTTTTGGTCCAGAATCAATGATAGTAAATTTGAATTCAGGGTTTTCTTAGATCATTAGAGGTTAAAGATTTTCCACCCACTGATATTAGATGGCTCCTAAGAACTGTACGTAGTGCATAGTGGGTGATTGGCTTTTCAGGATACATGGGGAGCATAGAGGTAGCACGGGATGGCATGGGAGAATGAGGTGGCATGGGGTGGCTTGGTGAAATGTGAGGGGGCATGGGAGAATAGCTTCCCAATAACATCTTAAGCATCACCATTGAATATTAGTTTGACCGCAAAGTTATAAGATCACTGTTGCTGCAAATGTCCCCACCTGAAGGATTCATTTACAAAATAAATAACTGATTAACCTGATTTGGTGATGTTGGTTAGGGGACTATTTTTGGCTCAGAACAGGGAAACTCCCAACCCAACTTCAAGTAGCCCCAAAGAACCGTTTACACTCACCTGAACCAACAAGTGGGGCGTCAGTTTTTAACATTTCACTGAATGCTGGCACCTCTGCCATGTCTCACTACTGCACTGGAGTTTAAGATCAGCCTAGATTATCCCAAGTCCTAAAGTGAAGTTTTGACCAGTGCCACTACCCTTTCCCAACTCTCATGAAATCTTCTGATTCAGAAGTGAGAGCATCACTAACTAGGCCAAGCCTATAAACTAATTTATGAATGCTGCGTAAAGTACAACTACATGTGCGTCCAATCAAATACAATATGTAATGGGTTTAGAAAAAGCAGCTTGAAAATTTTACATCGCTTACAGTGATGGAATATCCATTGTACTGAATGACAATTAATCTTTATAGCTGTGTGGTTTATAACAAATTGATATTTAGCAGAAAATATATGAGGCAATGCAACAAAATATCAGCAGAATCACAAAGAGGTATAAACCTTGCTTCACATGATGTTTATAATACACAGGTATATCCCTGCAAAAAAAACTGCCTTAATAATTTGGTTAGCTGGTTTTAGTCAACATGCACTAACCAATCATGGCTAGGCTATGTCACATGAAAATGTAATCATTACTTTCAGTATTATATTCCCATTATATATTGTGATCATTAAAATAAACACCAAGAGATATAGCTCCCAAATGGACTACTTTTAATGTTTGTCCATGCATGGTTTTTATTACTAAATCCAATATTTTGAAAGGGTAACAGGGTAGATAGGTTGTCAACACTTAGAGACCTCACGTTGTAAACCAAGACTGATTCCAAATCTAGTACCAGCCTTGCCAGAATATGATACAGGCTTTTTCTTAACTCCTTTTGTCAATGCCAAAAATGATGACCAAATGTTTGTGTGCCTTTAAATATGTATTCATTACCTCCAAAGATTGTTGTATTGTACTTACAACTAAAGACATGCCGTGGCTGAATACAGTTTGCACAGAAAACCATACAGAGAATTGCAATTATCTTCATAAATTTGATGGCATATAAGGTTTTGCAGTGAGACTTCTTAATGCATAATTATGTACATACGAGTGAATATCTGAATAGTGCTAACTCACATATCCAACTTATAAAATTCTAGCTCAAAATTAACAAACAATTGCGCACTTCAATAATCCTAGTTATGACAGGAAATGAGACTATTTTTGTGGTGCTGCAGTTAATATATCCTGGCAATTTATTGTACAATTCCCATTGTTGTTTGCGAGCAATAATCTAATTTGAATATTAATATATGTAGAGTGGCTACACTCTCACATTTACAGTTATTCTCCAGCTACCGATCCCGGTCTTTATTGATCCGTACAATGCAAAAAGAGAACTGGCTGCAATTTTATTTCCTTAATTGCATATCTCAGTTATTTATTGCACAAATTTTAGTGGATTGGACTGTCAAAATTAAGAAGGAACCAATGTGGAAAACCAGCTTGTGTCCTTTCACCGCTGGGATTTAGCTCAATAGCCAGTCAAAACTGATGGGATTAAAGGTTCCTCCCTCTCCCTCGACTGTGCCAGGTACAAGTCTTCTCTTCTCGGTGAAATATACCTAGCTCATAATGGAAATGGAAATGTGTCAAAAATGACTCATAATTCAGTATGTAATTGAGAATCTCCCTCTCAAGAGGCCATATGGATAACTGGTGCAAAAATCAAAGAAAGCACACTGGTTCAGTTGCGAACATCCTTCTGAGGCAAAGTTGCAGCAGATTACTGGAGATTACTGCAGCTTTACTGCGTGTAGCTTGAGAGAAACTTGAACTCAACAGTTCTGCGTACTGGTGAAAATTAAGAAACTAGTCCATCCCCCGGCATTGATATCCTTTATTACAGGGACACAAATTATTATTTTGAAATGGTATTTTAACGAACCAATTCAATCCATCCCATTCTGACTGTGAGACCAAATTTATTTCAGCCATTGTTCTCGACCATATGATGGTGGCATTTTAGCCACTAGATTTTCTATCATTTCCAATATCTTGCTCCACAAATGTGCCAACAAGTGAATGCAAATAAGTCTTCCAATCTTTTCAATGGTCTCTCCTTCCATTTCACTCCTGCAATAATTGGGTATCCCGCCCATCCACTGCTAATTTATAAAAATGAAGCAATATTGGCACAGCAAACAGATCAGGGAAGCAACGCAGTCAGGCATTAGGCCATGATATTCAAGCAACTAAACAGTGATATCATGCAGCATCCCTTTTTGATATCAACAACACAACCTTAAGTTTTCTTTGAAACAAAAGGGACGTTAAGCTAAATTTGTGCAAGGTACTTTATTTGACTTGTGAAAGAACAATTGATGTTTCACTTGTTTTAGTGACTATCCCTGCAAATTATCTCAGTAAATCTAAGTCTTTTCACACTCTTATCAAACATTGGTTTTGATCTGCATTCGCCTACAGGTTCCTGACAATACAATACCTTAGTCTGAAACTTTCTGGGAACATTGATTGGAACAGTGCCACCTTCCTGCGAGCAGATTTTGCTTACAGAGATCATTAAGAAAATGTGAAAAGTACAGCATGATCTATTAAGTTGGAAGAAATGTTTTCTTCACATCTAACAGTAAAAATTATAAATAAAAGATACAAAATGAAATCTTAAAACACAGAAAAGCAAGCTAATGTCATTCGATAACTGAAAATTCCCTCTTTTTATTGTAGCAGTAACTCCATCCCAATGCTTACCAACAATTTGGATGTTTAACAAACTAAAATTATACACAAACTTACAGCATGATTTTTGCTTAGAAGTTTGCGGTAAAAACACAGTAAAAGGACAGATAGATTAAAAGCATTTAGATTATAGGAAGCAAACCTCTTCAAAATTTACTTTGAACTGAGACAGTTTATTTATACTACCTCCACCAAAATTTAATCTTAATTCCTGGGTTTAAATGGCTGTACAGACTATTGGTGTTATTGCATTACCACATGTGTGGAATGACATCACAACTTATATGCATATTCAGTTACAATTGTGAGCAATAAACTTATTTTCTATTTTCTGAAGAAGTGACAATCAACTGGCCAAAGATATTTCATTAAGTTTCTATTCTTTAACGGTGTTGGATAAGTTGGTGTTGTACCCTTGCATTTTGGCCCTAGGTTGTGATCGGGATTCTTTATTTTACTTATGAAACTCCACTGTTCCTGGATCTTATTTGAGCAGATCCAGTGTGATGTACTGAGACCAATGGCAAAAATATATACTTGCATATCAACTTTGGTATTCCAGTAGAAAACTCTTTGCTAATGCACAAAAGCTGATTTGTGAAGGCATAAGTTGCAGTATGAGTCTGGAATTGGCCTAACCTGGGTGTGAATTTAAGAAGGGTGAGGCTGCGCAGAGGAAGCATTCTGCTGGGGTTTGACACATCAGGTATAACCGCAGTACAATGTCAAATCCCTGGATCCTATTGGGGATTTTATAAAATCCACCTGGAATTCAATTAAATGGTCTGGAAGTCCAGATGCTTCTGTCCACACTCTCCACTAGGGAAGCAGCTTCATGTATGTATGTATGTAACCATTCACATGTAGAGCTCTGTCCAAGTGCGAGTCAGGCAGTGTGAACATGCTAATACCTAGCTGCAACCCATTAATGCAGCAAAAGACAAGTAGTGACAAAGTCAGGTATGAAGGCAGGTTGAAGGAACACACAAAATACTTACCATAAATAAGTTGGTGCCAACACCCAGAAGTAACACATTACCAGACCAGGAGATATGTTAAAATTTCATTATGAACCAATTCCTAAATCTAATCTTTTAAACATAAACCACATGTATAGCAATGCCTACAATCCCCATGCCAGATCTGTCTGATCCCTTAAATATCTGGCATCTTATTCACCTGCCCACACTGCTGCAGGTACAAGTGTGGGTAACAACCATTGCCAGCTCCTGTTGCACAAATACACACACAGACACACATACACAGACACACACACACACACACAGACACACATACACAGACACAGACACACACACATACACACACTCACATTGACACACACACACACACACACACACACTCACATTGACACACACACACTCTCACACACACATACACACACACATTGACACACCCACACTCACACACACACACACATACACACACTCACATTGACACACACACACACTCTCACATACACATACACACACTCACATTGACACACACACACTCTCACATACACATACACACACTCACATTGACACACCCACACTCACACATACACTCACTCACATTGACACACCCACACTCACACATACACTCACTCACATTGACACACACACACTCACACATACACACACTCACATTGACACACCCACACTCACACATACACACACTCACATTGACATACACACACACTCTCACATACACATACACACACTCACATTGACACACACACACACTCTCACATACACATACACACACTCACATTGACACACCCACACTCACACATACACACACTCACATTGACACACACACACTCACACATACACACACTCACATTGACACACACACACTCACACATACACACACTCACATTGACACACACACACACTCTCACATACACATACACACACTCACATTGACACACACACACTCACATTGACACTCACACACATTCACACTCACACCCGATTTTCACACGAGTGGGTGGCCGGCTCCCTCGCGCGCTCTCCCGCTGCTTTCTCCCATTTGGGCGAATCGAGTGCGCGGCGCCCAAGAGTTGCCGCGGTGGCGCGGCGCGCGTGCCCGATGGCGTGCACGAGCCTGCGATCCATTCACCTGGATCTCTGCTCAGCGAAGTCGCAACTCGGCGAAGTGGCCCCGGCCTGTGGGCCCTGACACTGAGCTACAGGAAACCCGCAGGGTCAGGGGCCCGGGGTGCATTTGTTTGGATCAGATTTGGGTGGGTGAGGTGCAGCCTCCATGTCCCCTCACAACTAGGGGGTGGGGGGCAACTGAGGAAAATGCACTGTAAAGTAGGGGCACATCGGAGCAATGGCAACACAGCAATAAATAATAAATGGTGACAGCTTCAGAGGGAAGTTGCACCGCTAACTTATATAAATATGGCTGAAAGATGTTGTCAGTGGGTGACTCGCCCTTGGTGTCAGGTGGTTTTGTTCAGTTAGAAATATCTCTGGATGGTTTAGACAGTTCCGCTGTTTTTGCTACCAAACTCCTTACCCGAATTGAACACATTCAAAATTCCCACTTAGTTTTACTCCTGAGCCAAGGTGACCTTGCCCGACTTGATTTTTTTTGTCTTGTTTTAAATTGCCCTCCTCAATTTCTGACCATAGTTATGGGCTACACTATAGACAGAAACAGGTGGTTGAGGGAGCATCGACTCGCAGGGCAAAGGCACCTGGAAACAGCCAGGACCTGGGTCAGGAACATCGTGGTGTGTGGGAGGAGGTCGGAAGGAAGGCGATTATTTGCAATGAGACGGGACAGGTCAGTTACTCTGGAGCGCCGGGTAACATCAGCCCGTCTTGTACTCACTGCACATCTGGTTCGACTGGAAACTGGACTTTGAAGCAAGTCTCACAGTGGCCGCACAAGCTCCAGGATGGGTTTAATATCGGATTTATAAGATGGCTGACGAGTCAGAAAAAAAATGTTCCAAACCTCCCATTAACTCATAAAATCCAAACAATCTCACTCTCCTTCCAACACGCCATTGGAAAATGATATGAGCAGCTTTACCTTATCATTTAAAGTTCCCGTTCCACATCTCATGCTGGGCAATATATCCAACTTCTTAAGTGTAGAATAAAATGACACAACCGCGTGTTTAATAATGCGTTATGTTTTTTTTTTCAATTATGTGCAGTGGGCGCCAATCGATGAAAATAGTTCCCTTAAATCTTTAAAACCTAATGAAGCCGATTGAACTTAGTGCAGGGGACTTTAACCCCTTTGTGTTTATCCGTTCGTACCCAAGCACAATATCGGAAACATTCACTAACATTGGGCTATCTTTACAATCTGCGCTGCGATATGGAAAAGGGACCTTTAAAACAAAAAGGGAAATTGCAAAGTACAGCCAGGTTCCTTTTGTAACGAATTACACGTTCAAGGGATCGTCTTTTACGAAAATGTTAGCAAATTTGCTCCGTTCCGTTTCCCGCATTTATTGCGCCTTTATTTCGTTCAATTAACGAGATGGGACTCACACAAGTTTGGGGATGTGCAGCACAGGGAGCGATTGATTGGTTAAGTTATTTTTATTCATTTAGTAATTAAATCAATACTGAATGTCAATCTGCATCTGAAAAAATGACCCTCAATCTAGATGGCTCAAAGAACGCAAACAGAATTCGAACAGCAAACATTTTACTCGGCAATGTTTTTATTTTTAAATATTTTAACTCACAGTGTCTGCTGCAATGAGGCACAATGCACTTTGAAAACATGCACAGCAATTGGAGGAATCAATATATTAACCGCTGAAGCATGGGTTTAATCTGATTGATTCACACGGAGACACAGATGAAATGTTATCTGCTTTGCTTACACAATATTAAAGAACAAACAAAAATGTGATCAGACTTTCCGGGATATTATTATTGGGTTTGTCTTCTGTAATATCTCTGGTAAACTGGAGTGGGAATCGCTTTCAAATCGGCCTGGCAGAGATGAATAATGTTAAGACAGGACAACCACAAGAAGGTCATTGTTATTAACTTAAGTACAGGCATCCCAAGTCCACTTAAACGTACCCAATTACACCTAACGATCTGCGAGAGAAAAAACTCGCCCGTGACCTGACCTTCACAAAACAACAGTTCATCCACTGGCGTACAGCTTCCTCAACAACCAGGCATTCCTCTACATTATTTCTTTCAACGATGTTTGAGTTTCCTCTGTCAGAGAAAGCCATGGGCCGTGTTTCGCTTGACAGTGACGACTTTTCGAGACTCTAGGTCTGTCGCTGCTGTCGAGTGCTTCGTTCAAACGTGGGAGTTATAGTCATTATCCCCTTTCGGATCACCTAAGGAGAAGTTGGGAATCAGTTTTAAAGAGATCATGTATGAATACGCGCGCACACACAAAAAAATTGCAAGTTCGACGCTGTGGAAAGAATTATAGTTTTTTCTTTTCCCAATGGCACATTTGTCCTTCTTGTGAAAGTTGTGATTGATTTTATTGTCTGAATACCGTGGCTAATTAAATTTATTTAAATCATATCAGACTATATGAAAACGTTGGAAGAAACAAAATTATCAAAGTGTGCAAATTAATGTCCAACATTCACTCCCGTTTGGGTCAACAACGCCATTCGGCTTCTGAGAGTAATTTCCCCATGTTTTGTGTATAATAATTCAGTTCTGATATTCCATTGCTCAAAGTCACATTAACCGCTAAATGGAAGTTAACAAGTGAATAATTATCATTAATGCAAAATTAATTTTCATCAGTGCTTCAAAAGATCAAGCACTTGCAATTGAAGTCATCCTTTTAAGTTTAAATAATATAAACGCTGGGTGATCCAAAATGTGCCAGAAAGTTGCTGCTCGTAATGAAGATGCCCAGATCCTGGCGAGACAGCGTTAGAAAATGTAGCGAATTTGCTTCCCCCCCCCCCCAGAATATTCCGGCAATATTCCTAGCTGGACAATGGGGGTTTTTTTCTCCGATGCCTAACACGGTTAATTGTTTGCTGGTCTTAATAAAACAAAATCCTTTCAAAAACTGCATCATTAATTAAAGTCTGGCCTCCTGGGTGGCTACGGGGAGGGGAGAAAAACCAGGGAGCCATTCGATTTTTTTTTTAGGGAACCACCATTTAGCAACCAAATTTCAGCGTAAACCCAAGAAAGCTCTGGTATAAAAAGTTACATTTAATTACGTCAAGCCAAGCAGAACAAAATCGCTCAACGATGCTTTGTTAGAGATCAGAATATGTACACATCCGGCAAAAAGGAGGGGGGGGTGGGGTGTGGAAATCACAAACCAGCTGTTGGACTGTTTTGATGTTACCTTTATAAGAAAGAACATTTTAATGTTTTTTTTTGCCTGCGATTAAAAGGGCCACACGTATAAGATATCGAACGGGCGGAATTTATCGCAATGCGGTGACAGAAGTCTATAAACCCGTTGCTTTGTTACAGTACCCACTAATTGCTTTTTTTCAAATTAACCTGGTTTGGTAGTTCTAATCCAGGGATAATTGCAATGGAAATACGCTTTAATGACACTCATTAAATGACTCTCCTACGTATAAACACGATCAGCTTGTGTTTAAGAAGCAGAGAAGCAGAGTCTATTAACATCTAAAATAACCGCCTAAATCGGCTTGATTTGTTTTTTTCCTTTGGTCGTTATTCAGTTAATGTAAATAAATGTAGCTTTTTTTTAATAGAAAAAAACAAATTCCCAGCTTTCTCCGAATAGGATAAATTAAAATGACTCCTAGACGGAAAACTGCTTTAAATGTTACTGATTTACGTGCCAAGTTAATAATAAAAAAAAAATCATGCTAAATGTGTCAAAGAAAGGCGGATTCCTAAAATTAGCACGCATCTCCGAATAGGTAACAATTCTTCCAAATGCTTTTTATGTGTAATCCGCGTGCGGGAGATGTTCTTGTGGTATTATCATTTCTACAACAGCGCTGGCGATTACCAAGTTCTGGGTTGGTGACCTTCAAATTCTGGGCCCTGTGGATGAACCCCCCCTCTCCCCATGCCAGTGGGCCAGGGGGTGCGCTCCCAATAACAGGCATTATTCAGCTGATGGCTTTAACCAACAACAACAAAAAAACGGCGTCCCTCAGAAAGAAGGGAAATATCGGCGATCGGTTGTGACAATTTTAACCCATATTCGCCCTGAGCTCCCAGAACCAAAATGTATTAAGTTGTGAAATCAGTTCCATCGGAAACAAAGGTACAAAAGGACTTGGAATTAACGAATGGGATAGGCAATGGCAAAGTCCAGATAGTTCACCATTTTAGATGGGGGTTGGCGGAACGGCTATTGGAAAGTTTGCTCTTTGGGGGTAGGGAAATGAGGATCTTTGGCGTGTTGGGCAAGGGGGTTATCAAATTGGGCTTTTGTGTGAGATACATTCTATTGGTGCCACTTAATCTGTTCATTTAAAAAACCAGGTCACTGAGCCAGTCCTGCTGGTAGATAAACTTTGCAAGGCAGCGAGGTTTCCTGATCTGTTTGGGGGCAGGAGGGAGTTTTTTAATCAGCAATTGGATTGCTCCAGCGAGTCCCGCCAGATAGCGCTAAAGGGCTGTCTAAGAGAAGCGCTTCCGAATGAACTTGTCGCCCGGGCCACGGTAGAAACATCTACCGAAAAGTTCATGCCGTTTGCTTCCCCAGGGTTGCGGCGGGATTGGGGTGGACATTGAGGAGAAACCGGCGAGGTGACCGGGCGACGGTTCACAGGTAAAACGGATAGACAACCTCACGCAGAAAACTCCCTCAAGGTGGGCTTTACATTGGGGTCAGCGAAAGTTCAGCCTAATCGCCCCAAATCTTCCTCCCACTCCCTTTTTTGGGGAAGGTGGGGGGGGGCGGGGGGGGGGGGTGGGAATCACGATATCCAAAGCAAATAAACCAACCTGTAAATTTAATACTGAGTCGCTGGTGAAAATTGAATTCTTGGAAAGAATCATACATTGCAAACTGTTCGTTCCAAACCCGCGCCTTACCTCAATCGCACAACAAGTAGACACACTCTCAAAAAAAAAACTTTGGCAGCGAAGAAATGAAATACATTTACACAATCCTGGGGTTTGGGGGTGGACGCAGGATCCGAAACAAGAATAAAAGCAAACAGACAGACAGACAAACTTAAGATTGTCGGGCAATCAAAATTAAACAACAACAAAAAAAAACAGCGTTAACTGTGACCAGAGCTGAGAACATTCAAACGCTTTCCCTTTTAACAACCAGATCACGAAAATAACTGCAAGTCTCCAGTGTTATCGCCTTCCTTGTTATGACTTTGTATCATATATTGTACTTCCCATCACTCTATAGGTGAACCGACACCCTAATTTAAAACAAATTATAACGTTAATAGTTTACATGTTTGTTCATAACTGTAAGCAAGCTTAGACCAGTGGGCTTTTATTGGTTGGTGTAGAAATAGTTCGGGATACATTTATGTATTTTCTGTATTGACGAGTGGAATTTTAAGCAATAAACTAAACGCGCGGACAAAAGTTAGTCTAGGAGTTTATTTCACTTTTATTCACCTTCTGGTGATGAAATCGAAAATCCGCCTTTTTGGGTCACAAGCAAACCTCACAGTAATCACACAGTAATCACACGCCGTGAACGTGTTTCGCTCAACAAAATGATTTTGCATCAGTAAATCAGGAGGTAATCTCATCAAATGTTTTAAATTTTACTGTCGGATAAAACACACACACACACACACACACACACACAGTGAAAGGGGACAAGGCGCGCTTCTGCCGGTTCTCGGGGTGAAGCTGAGGAAGTTTTGATACATTTACCATTTCGGTGCACTTGTGTAGTTCCAACAACAACGGGATCCTTCGCTCTCGGATTGTCTTAGTGCTGTTTTTCTTGAAACAGATACTGAACTCTTAATGAATCTCAACACAGCTGGACTACTCAGTCTGAACAGTGATAGCTCTAACCCCAAGTTGACCCCAATTTGACACCAGAAGATGAAATTTTACCAGCTGTTAAAGCAATCTTCGGCTATCCTCGACTATCTGCTGCTGATGGAGATGCACTCCATAACCGGACACAGATTTGCATTATTAGAACGGCGGCCACTTGATTCCTATATAAAAGGCTGCATTTCAGTGCTCAAATCTCTTGGAGTTAGTTGGGGCGGGGTATCTCGTCTATAGTTATCTTGGTAACTAAAAACTGTAAACTTCAAAAAACCACACTTAACACATTACATTAGATAAATCAGTCGTTCTCTTGAACCGAAATTAAATCAAAAGCTTTTTTTTATGGGGGTGAGGGAGGGAGGGAGAAGGCACACACGGATAAGGTTGTTATGTAACAAAGAAAAGATAGATACCAACTTTATTCCTGGATTAGTGAAAGCCAGGGAGAATTGTTCTTTAGGATCTGATAGTCTGTATTCTCTTATCCTGTACTCAACCGCTCTAAGTCTTTATTGAACGGGAGGCGGTGGTTTACATTAAAGTGCTTCCGTTCTGCACAAAATAAGAATTTTAACTGTTCTATTAAATAGATTTCTATCGATAAAATGCTAGGTGGCGACCATTTGTGACATGGAACTATCCGTTCCTTGCTGATGGCCGCCCAGTGTAAATGGCACTTTAAGGGTTGTCATTTGCTTTCTCATAATACTGGCGAGAAAATGTAGCAGATCATTTAAAAACTTTTTTTGATCACACGCAAAATCCGAATGGGCCCTTCGCTTTATATTATAAAACAAAATACAATGTACTCGACAAATATAACACGCGTTGCTTATTGTTTGGGGGATTATCAATAGAATATGCAATATTCAAAGTAAAATGCCTATTATATAGTTGGAATATTTAATCTGCGCGATACTGCGGGATGCAGCATATTCCGACACACACACACACACACTTTACAATACCAGATCACAGAAATGGTTACGGCACAATACCGCAGTCAAACCCATTTACAAAAAATGAGTCGGAACAAATGCATTTTCAATAGTCACCGATGACTGTCACACAACATTTACTTTTATTTATCACTTGAGAAATTCTCTACTCATCGCTGCTGCCAACTCGCCGCTTTTAGTGCTTCGGAAAGGTTACAAAACGCCCTGTTTCCAATACCGGGCTCCTCCGAACAGAGCCGCTTATTGCGGTTATCTACGAGGTGGAAGATTGGCGGCCGGCTAGAATTAAAACGCGGGCCGATTCGCGCAGCACAGATTCCAGCCACCGCCTATTGCCTTGTTGACTTGTGACATTCTACACAAATTAAAACCGAGCAGTCATAAAATGTGTGGGTTACACGGTTAGGCAAAAACCATGGCAACGCTGCCGTTTGTATACTGTTCGGGAATAAATGCCTATTAGTGAAACACACTTACTTGGTACGAAGGACTCGGCCGTACTTATTCTGTGCAGGACAAGTCGTCAGTGGAGTGTACCAGAAGAATACTTATTTGAAGACCGTCTCGGAAGAGGCTGCTGGATCTTCAGTACATCTCAGGTTTTTTTTAAAAAAAAAGAGGGGTAAACAATACGTAAAAGTATTTTGAGAGCGAATTTTCGATGCTGTCCCACATTGTCGGCAGTCCTTGGCATACAGGCTGGAGAATGTTGGAATGCCCACTGGCGTTTGTCAACCGCTGCACTATCTTACTTTTTATGTGAGGGGTGTTTTCCCAACATCATTGTTGTTATGATGCCTCGTTTAATCAAACTGTTTAATTGCAGTGGTTATCACTATCATCATCATCCTCTTAATCATACTTTTTTTTTTGCTTTATTGACCTCTGTAGTTGCATTGTTATTATGTCCCTGTGTCCGCACAAATAAAGTGTACACATTCTGTCTGCCTTGACAAAGTCGTGATTCATGTTTAATTTTGGAAATCAAATACCCCGTAGACAATGTATTTTGCCATTTTGGTGGAACCATCGATATGTGATGTCACATGTACAAAAGCCTGCATGTCTATTGATGAAGCCAAATATTAAACGGAATAGTCCGTTTTGGCCTTTGTGCGCAGGGGACCGTGAACGAGGGGGGAAAAAGACAAAACTACTGCAATCGATGGGTCGACCAATGCTCCGCCCCTTAACTTCTCGCATCCCCCTGTGATTGATGATCAGATGAAGCTATGATAATTGACTGCCATGATGTACGGCTGGGTGCATGAATTTGGTTCCAGCAAAAGGATTGGACGAGATGCATAAAATTATTTTCCCTGCAAAGGTTTTTTTTTCGTTGGAAAAGTTCATTTGTGCTCAAGGGGGTGGCGGGGACCACGCTTAATTTTCTAAATAACGCCATGCAATTAGGAACACCGTTATCAGGAATCACTCCAATAAATATCTTAGCGTTACCTTGCAGACCACAGCCAAGCTCGGGGACGTGTAAACCGGGGTGGGGGTCACAAGCTCATACACTGAACGGCTGGAAAGAAAATAATTCAGAGCCTGTTGAACTTCGTAACCACATACACAAATAAAACCGATGGTGCTTTTCTGAAGAAATTCTCTCCAACACACACACACACAGGGAGGGGGAGAGAGAGAGAGAGAGAGAGAGGTCAGTCGTAAATGCAACTAGTTAACGAGTTCCCTACTTTATCTATTAGTTACGTGTAGCAGCTAGAAATTCTTCAGCCGCTTGACCCCTATGGTTTCTGAGGATTACAAGAAGGTTGATTCAAGCAGGGGAAGTTACAGCGTCCTGGTCCTTACCTTACTTTGGGAAGTTCTGAAACATCTTAACCACACCAATAACTTTTTTTTGTGCTGTGGTGACAGAAAACAAGAGAGAGAGAGAAGAAAATAGATTCCCTAATCTGGATTTAAACAGACATAGAAATAGAGAGGGAACCTTAACTAGGATAACATAATGCTGATTGATTTAGAGATCTGTTTTATAACCTTATTTTTGGGGGGGACATGGGGGGGGAGGAGAGAGAGAGAGAGGGGGGGGGGTGGGGGGAGGATTGAGTGATTTCTCTCTCTCTCTCTCTCTCTTTGGCTCCCCCCATGACTTGCAGCAGTCCAGATTGCATACTCTACATATCAGAGACTGCTTGGCGTACGACTGGCTATGGTCACCACTACTTCCGGGTTCCGTCATTCTCCCGCCGCCGCCGCTCAGCTTTACCAGCGCATTATTACTGACAGCACATTCACTGTGTAAGCAAGCAACCTCCAAACCTGCCACCTCCTCAATACTTACTGACAGCCACTTATTCAAACAAACAACAAAAAAAAAAGCTACGAAAGAAGCCGGAGCTGCATTTCAAGCCCCTTCTCCCTCTGAATTATTTTTTTATTTTTTTGGAGGGGGGGGTCTTTTTTCTCTCTCTCTCTCTCTCTCTGGTGTAGGTGTTGTTAACTCCTCGTGAACGTTTTCATCGCTTTTTTTTTTCACAGTAAGATAGCGGTCGCAGGCCAGACGGAGGATCATCATTCATTCAATACCTTGACAACCCTGCTTTGATTGACAGCTGGAGTGGCAAAAAGCCATGAGAGGCGACAGTTTTGTTACAAGCGGGCTGTTGACGGGCCGATAGTAACCTTCAGTACCATTTTTTTTTTGGGGTCTCTTTTGGCTTGACAATTTTTTTTTCGCTTCTTCTTCTGGAAAGAAAAAAGAGGGAGAGAGAGAGAGAGAGAGAAAGGCAAAGTTCACCCACCCCCCCCCCACCTCCTCCCCTACTCCCCCCCTCCCTCCCTCCCTCCCTCCTTGGGCCGCTTTAAACTGCGATAGTGGAGGATAAAGCAGAAGTCGGAAACTGGATTGGGGGAAAAAAAAAGGGATCTCGTTGAGAATCACAACTAGAGCGGACTTGGGGGAGACAGAGACGGCACGTCCAGCAGTGTGGGAGCGTAGCCTGATGGCGCAAAGGGTAGGTTCCAATCTGCACACTCACCTATCGGATTATCCTGTATCGGTGCCGGGGCCTGTCTTGACTCCCCTCATCTACTGATGATGGCGGCCCCCGTCTTCAACAACAGAAAAAAAAAAGATCTGTTTAATAGCAAACTATAATATGCACGAGCATGTGTTGTGCTTTCTCGGCGATCCTGCTGCTCTTTTTTTAACGCGATTGTTACCATTTTCCACCTCCTCTCTCTCTCTCTCTTCCCCCATCCCCTCAACCCCATCCCATTCCCACCCCCCCCACCTCCTCCTCCTCGCCTCCTCTCTCTCTCCCCCCATCCCCTCAACCCCATCCCATTCCCACCCCCCACCTCCTCCTCACCTCTCTCTCTCCCCCCATCCCCTCAATCCCATCCCACCCCACCACCTCCTCCCCATACCCTCTATTGATCTTTTCGATGCAGTACGATGAACTTCCTCATTACGGTGGGATGGATGGAGTCGGGGTACCGGCGTCCATGTACGGAGACCCTCACGCCCCCCGGCCGATCCCTCCAGTCCACCACCTGAACCACGGACCGCCGCTGCACAGCCAACATTACGGGCCACATACACCTCATCCTAATGTCATGCCCACAAGCATGGGCTCTGCTGTCAACGATGCCCTAAAGAGAGATAAAGATGCAATTTATGGGTAGGTAATAAAATCTAAAAGAACAACTGACACGCTCCGCGGACAGAGAGTAAAAAAAAAACAGTTCATAATCAACTCAATAGAAAGCCAAATAAAACTGGCAAGTTCAGAGGGAGAGGGGGGAGAAAGCAAGTATCTCGTGTTTTGCAAAGTTTAGTCTGCACGTACAGGGCTCTGAACTTTGTGTCACTCTCTTGTGCACACGTAGCGAAGTCTAGAATATTGTTTCTTTTTGCCTGAGTGTAAAGACTCCTTTATTTTTTTTTTTGGGGCCATCCACAAACGTTAAATGATTATCGCTTTCTGAACTGACCGGAAGCAGCAAGTTTTCTCTCCACTGTTTCTGTCCCTGTTAAAAAGTTATGTTTTACTTCAAAATGGCTGCTGCCTTGCTGCTCAACTTAGTGGGGTGAATAAGTCTGTGGAATTGGTAAAAAAAAATATAAATCCCAATTTTAGTCACTACCTGGGGATTTGTGAGTAACAGGTCCAGTTCTGCAGCATTAATTTGTCAATTGCTGAGACAATTTACCAGAATGAAGTAGTCTTGTATATCTGTGCATATATATATATATAAAGAGAAAGAGAAAGAGAGAGAGAGAAGCAGACTGACTGTCTTCATTTCTACGAGAAATCATACATAGTTTTAAGGGTTTCGTGTGCTTCAGGGCTACAAGTAATTGACCGAAATCCTCCTTGTCTTGCAGGCATCCTTTATTTCCTCTGTTAGCGCTGGTTTTTGAGAAATGTGAGTTAGCGACCTGCACTCCACGAGAACCCGGCGTAGCAGGCGGTGACGTTTGCTCGTCTGACTCCTTTAACGAGGACATAGCAGTATTCGCGAAGCAGGTCCTACAATTCATCTTCTTCTCTACAAACTGAGACACAATATGCTGGGTGGTGGTGGTGGTGGTGGTGGGGCGGGGGGGGGGAGAGAAAAAAGACAGACTAGCACTTGTGATAACAGTCGTGCAGCAGTTGTATTTTCTTAAATGTAATCAGTAAACCGTCTTTAAGGTGCACATCCGTGAAACGCACAAGCATTTTAATAAATGTGTCAAATTACATGTAATTACATATAATTTATGTGCTAATTGTGTTCCACATGCTGTTTATTTAGTAAGCATACCTTGCCTATTGAGGCAGCAAGGCTTTTTCGAGTGTTTAAAGATAGTTTTCAAACTCTTACTGCATTGCGATGAGCTAATTTCTTTCGCATACTGTTTAGGTGCGCGCAGAAAAGCCACTATTCTCTTCAAATCCAGAACTGGATAACTTGGTAAGCAGTTCAATATTTTGTGATCTTTATAGCACAATTTAGATTTCACGTACGTTACACGTGGTTTGCTGCCTGTCCAGAAAACACTGCCCATTGAAACTATTAGAACCAGGGCGACCTTTTTTTGTTGTTGCATTTTAATCAGTGTTGCTCTTAAAATAACTGCCTTTTATTTCTGCGGCTTTCACGCGAGGTTAAATACTGGCCCGGTGAAAGACTTACATTTCAAACCCTCTCCTCAGCCGCAGGAGGAGGGGGTGGTGGTGGTGGTGGGGGTGGGGAGAGGGGGGGGTCAGGAAATAACTGCTTAGCAAGAAAGAGCCACTTCAGCAATCCCCGCACTTTCGACACGATCGTTTTGCAAACTCCCAGTGATTTGGGGTCTTAAAAAGATCCGAAAGCCGCCCCTCAAACGCGGGTTGAAAGATCGGCTGATCCCAGCTCCACTTTTCCCCAAAAGTGCATTTTGCAAAATCCGCTGAACTTTTATTTTTAAAGCCCCGGCCAAGACTGTAACACCGCGGACGGCTAAAACACTTTACAATAGCGCCAAATGTTATAACGTCACTTTAAAGAAAGATGCGAATGAACAGTTGAAGTTGGCCTTATTATTAAGCGTTTCGCGAGCTTTAAAGTTTGTCATTCGCCGTGTTATCTGTTGTGAGTTTTTAACTAAAGAATTGGGGAAAGGTGGTTGGGAATTCTCTTTGGCATGTCTAACACATGTAATAAATTTGCAGATGATTCAAGCTATACAAGTATTAAGGTTCCACCTCTTGGAGTTAGAAAAGGTAAAACAAAGTTTACTGTTGCCCTCTTATCAATCCCGCTCCGTCCCGAAACCTATTTACGCTTTAAAGTGCTGTACAAAATATACTTCCTTGCAGATCAGACCTTATAAACCAAAAGTCTGTGTGTTGAACTGTTGGAAGATATGTTGCAAGGATACAAAGTGACAGTGTTGTTAAAACATGGCCTGTCTCTTTTTTTTCTGGACGCGGCTAATTTAAGGAAAACCGAACGAGAGTACGGACAGCCTCAATACACAGGGCTGCTTCCTACTTGCACACAACTTGCCTTCTTAATATATATATTTTTTTTAAAAAAAAGGCCTTTGGTTTATAAGTGCTTGGCTTCAAGTCGCAGGTCGCTGCATTTTCTTTGATGTGGCTTTGAGTTTTGGAGGTAACATTCATTTTCTAGCGTTGCGAAGTCATTTCCATAGTCGGAGCTGAAGTATTGTACTGACTTGGGTGTAGCGAACAGAGCCGGCTCTGAGCGCAAATACTTTGCAACTGTTATTGTTTATGCTTCAGAAATAAATCTTTTATCAGGGGGAACGTACATTATTTTGAAAGCAATCACTGTGAACAAACACACATCGTTTTAGGCCGTTACAGTAGCCGCGATAATATAAAGATAGGTGCCTCGTTTTAATACAACACTCCCAGATATATGTAAGGTTTCATTTAGAGCGGGGATATGATGGTGGGGAAGATGATATGGGTCGTTTCATCCGGAGAGTTATTTGCTAATGTTAACTGCATATTTTTGTCCTGTTTCAAATACTTGTTGCTGCAGTCTCTGGAGAATAATAAGTGCACGAACAATTTCACTATTGTTTCCTTGTCTTTATAATGCCTGCAAAGCAAGTCTCTTCACACGCACACACAGCCCGTCTTTACTGCTGTCTGAAATCTGACCATCTGATGGGGGTTTTTTATTTAGTATCTTTGTTTTCAGGTCCACGAACTGTGCGATAACTTCTGCCACCGGTACATTAGTTGTTTAAAAGGAAAAATGCCAATAGATTTAGTCATCGACGAACGGGATGGAAGTTCAAAATCTGACCACGAAGAGCTGTCCGGATCGTCGACAAATCTAGCAGAACATGTGAGTGAAGTTTTTCATTTGTCCGGGCTGTTTGGTTTGGTTTTGTGTGTCGCGGCCGTGTGTACCTGTGTCGGACCCTATCTGTGTTCTGCCCCGTCCCTGTGCATTAGATACTGTGGCAAGTGGTCCTGTTTGGAGGTTAGCGTTTTTTAGAACTATATGTAAAATGTCTTAAAGCCTCTTGAAGGGAGAGCCGCCTTTAACTTCTACATTCCCGAGGTCTTCCAGATGTAGTGATTTGCGTGTTTATCACTGTCCAAGATTCCTGTCGGGGGCACCCACAGCTTAAAACTGGTGCCACTGATTTGAGGGACTGTGTTCATTTCGTACGGTTAGGAAAGCAGCGACTTTACGAGGTTGGGGTGGGGGGGTGGGGTGTGTGGGGAAGCCTCAGTTTGACACGGGCGGTGTGGCATAATATCTGTTATTATGGAGGCGTTAAATCACTTGCTGTATTGTTGGTTCAGACTGTGGTTAGAGCGAGGAGTGTTTTTTTGAAGCATTTACACTTGTATTGAAATGCTCCCCGTGTTCATTTATTCAAACCGATCGATACCTGGCCAATGTCTTTAGGATGTTGTGATTAAATTGACACAGTCACCGTATAAGGGCTTTGACAGCGATTCGCTTTAACGATGCTGTGAAGTTAACTGTAGCAAGAGACTTGGTTTGACTTGGTTTTTGTTGTTTGAACAAGCCGGCGACGTGCTGGGGGCTTTTGTGCCGGACTTTGGTGTCGGAGTGAGTGGGTGAGGAGTTTGCAGGATTCACGGTCAAGGGGTTGGGGGAAGAAAAGGCCGCTGGTTTTTTAAGCAGTCAAAATTACAGAGCGCGTTTGGCATGCTAGAGAGGTGTAAGCAAATATGTATGTCGAATATCTCGCGTGAGATTGACAACTGGACACACACAGGGACACTACTGATAGGTACATCCGACGTACTAAAACAGAGGCACACTCCCCAGAGAATCGGAAAGTGCAGCAATTTTCCGAAATCTCACTGTCTCCAAGCTGCATTTGAAAGACTACCTGGGGAAAGGCTATAGGTGTGGAAATCGCATTATTGTGCTTAGAAAACCTCTTTGGTCACAGGGGACACCGCAGTCTAGGTTCTGCTTCACATGCTCACCAGTATCTTGTAACAGAGCAAAGCATTGTGGTGATATTTTAAATAACCGCAGTAGGTATTTTTCATTCTAATAACAACAATAGATTTTTGAAGCGGGGGCGAGACGGAAACTCGTACGAAAGTCTGAGAAGCAATGAGGCGAAATTTTAAAAACGGTTTATATTCTTTTGTCAGGACGTATTTTACAAAACTTGATCAGACTATTGAACACTTTATCTTGCATTTCGATCACAATTGTGGTTTAATGTTAATGGGAAATTCTTATTATTTTCCCTATCCAGAATGATTGAGGAGGAAGTCATATTTGACTTTCCAAAATGGAATTAGCTGTGTCTTAAATGGGAATGTACTTCATTTCATGTTGATGTGTAGAAATGAAACACACTAGTGTTTATATTGAAGAGATTAGATAAACTAGCCTGTTTAAGTTACTGGCAGATGGCAGATGCTATAGTCAATTTACTGTGTTCCATTAAAAAATTCTAATTTACACACTATAATGGGATGAGGTTGGGAGGTTAACATTTTGATAATATGATAACTGTAGTTTTAGTTACAGTAGTGCAACATTCTGAACACAAAATAGACCAAATATAACAACCCATTTATCTTGCACCCGTTAGGGTTTACCACTTCATTAAGTATTATAATTTAGAGCCTTTATTTCCTGGTGATTTCAACTATGAAAATTTTTACATCAAACCCCCTGCCATTTGTTTTCAAAGGGGCACTAATTTGAGCAACTAGAACACCAGCAGGGAGATGAAGAGCTTTATGAAAAATTATTCACAACTCGCTTTGGTGAAATGCATTTCTTGTGCATTGCTCATTTGACTCTATACCATTAAAGTTCTGTTGACGCGTTCTTGTATGTTTGAGTATTTGTATTTCGACTTTTTTTATATAACCTAGTGTCAAGGTGATGATCGCGCCACTTCTCCGTAAATTGTTTTTACATTTCTGCTAATAGCGTGCTTCACGTTAATTTCTGGAGCCCTCTTGATAGATCAGGGGAGACGAGGGAAGAGAGAGAAAAGAGAAACCAACAAAGAAGATAGAGATAAAGGCAAATAAAGAATAGAAATCTCGCCGCCCCTTTGTTACTAATTCGTGTGTCTTCTCAGTCACAGGAAGGGGCATTGCATGTTCTAAGCAAATAGTTGAAGATGCTAATTTATTTTGTTTGACTCTTTTTTTTTGCTTTGATATGGATTTTCACTACATAACCCAAGGCTAGATCTCAATTGGTGAAAGTTGGTGCATTGATGGTGATGAAGTATTTCAAAGGATTTGAGGCAGTTTGTAGTCTTCCCTGTTTACCTGGGGTGTAGCCATTCTTATCCATGCATGTACTATATTGTTTTATTTGCATATGAAATGGCTGGAGTGTTTGAACTGATTTAGGTCTTGAATAGCGCCGATTGAAAGGAAATGTGTTTTAATTTGTTGTGAGCCAGGATTGCCTTCATTATAGAAGTGACAGATCTGTGACAGCTGCTTGACACCCCGAAAGCACACACCTCTCCTTGCCTATTCAGTGGTGTCAATCTGCCACATGGGGAGAAAGATATAACTGCTTGATGACTACTAAATCCTATGAAGATATTTTGTGGGGGATAGGGATAGCTACAAGCGAGCATATACATACAGTATTATTGCACAGTTGTGAAGGATTGGGTTGTGCGATCATGCCCTTCAGAATCTGTAAAATTGTATTTAGCATTCATCCTCAGTTTCAAGTGTCAAGATTTCAGTATCATTTTTGTTACTTTTTCCCAGGTCTGAAAGTATAAACTTTTCAATTTGCTATTCACTCATTCCAACTTTAATATCCTTGTCTGCCTTTGTTTGATATCTTAGGTGATAAAGATATTTTCGAAAAGACTTGTAGCAGCTCAGGCAGACTTTTAATGTGGCGGCTGTAATTTCCATTTTGTTCTATTTTATTTGATTTTATTTAAATTGAGCTTTGATTTTCACTTTTTAGGTAAAAGTATTGACCTTTAACCACATGTTTACAGATTGATTTAAATCAGTTCATAATCAATCCGTTCTTGAGAAGCAGGTTCAAATATATTATTGACAAATTCCCGTTATACACCAACTCCTAAATTACTGTGTTTTTGCCTTTTACAATCAAGAATAAAGTGTACATGCAAACTACAACTGCTGGAAGGTATTAGCTGTATTACCCTCAGCACAGATGTGTATAAGCATGATTCTGTGCACCGTGGGTAAGACATGAGCAACCCAGTATTTTGGAAATGCATTCCTAAATTAGCTGCTTGTAATTCTAATTCCCTGCTCCCACATTGTGCGTACATTCATCCATGAACTTCCTGATAAAAGGCACAGAATTGGGCACTTCTCTGTCTTTCTAAGCTAAGCAGGGCTTTTTACAAGTATCCTTTCTGCAGTTTCCCATCAAAGTAATGTGCGTCTAAATCCAAAATACCTTTCAGTGCCATTTCTTTCATTCTGAAAATCGTTTTTGCTTACTGCCCCTTTAAACATAAACTTGCTTTGCATTTTCCAATCACCATTTATCTTTAACCAGCCTCTGTTTCACATGTGGGAAATTCTGTGGAACTCAGTTGAATGGTGAAAGCACCAGGATAGTATTGGTGCTAAAATAGATCACACAAAATGTTCAATAACTGTACACACTGACATTGTGTAAATTAATTTTACTTATCTTTAAATGTGCGTATACTGCATGCACTGACACAATGTTATGTATATATTGAATAATTTTTTAACAATTTATTTAGTAAACTTGGCATTTTAAAATCTCCAGATTTTTAGTCTGTAGCTGCAGCATGCCAATTATACATCAATGTGATTTCTTGATATTACACTCACCTGCAATTTTAACCACACATGGATTTACTTACAACTGTCAGAGTATAAATCCACTATTCATGCAATATCTGTACATTTGTTTCTCTTTTTCTGCCAATTATCTCTGCTCCCCTCCTCTACTGAAGTCATTGAATCCTTGCAGGGTTATGGTTCCATTGACACTAGAAACCCTCTGGCACCTCACCTAAATAGTACTTCTTCATATGCATGCCCAGGTACTGCATAATGGTGGGGGCATCAGAGCTGAGACCATTCCCGTCATCCTCAAAGTCCATTTTTAGGCATTGCCAACCAAGGTCGCTCGTTGGAGATCAGGCACTCGGACCCTAGGTGACTCTTCTTCTTTCCTCACCTAACACACACATTTTTGCAGTAAGGGTGGCTAATTATCACTGGCCAGGGACAAAATCTGGGGTTCTTCCAGAACTGGGTGGCTCAGTTCGTAACTGCCTTAACCAGCTGAGCCATTGGGGGAACAAAATCTTCAATATTTAGTGAAGCGTTAATTACTTTTGCGCTCTGTTCTGCACCATGTATCCTCCATTAGGAAGATGAGATGTTTTGTGGGATACTGACTCAGCCATTACCGTTCTCAGTGCTACACCATGAATAGCTGGCAGGTTCTGCGATTCAGGTGGACTGCGCCAAGAACGAAGCAATGTTTTCCCTTTGATTAAATAAATTACTGATTTATGTAGCGCCCCATCTAGTGGTCTGCCTAAAGAGTAACAGAATCACCCAACAGAGGTAGAGTTCAAATAGTAGTGAGCCCTGATATGAACTTATAACCTTTTGATTGGACATCAAATACTTATTGGGTGGTGCTGTTATTGAAACACCAATTTATATTCAGTTGCATAGGGTCACAATGTAGTTTAAAACAATATACAAAGTGAACCTAGGCACCGCAACATATTTTAAATACTGGAGAACTGCTAAATAAAATTAATTCTTAAACTTTTTCTGGAAATGCAACCTCTACCTGTGGAGAGAAAAAAGTAGGTCTTAATCTAATTTGGGTAATCTATCAGGTATCTTGCTTGTCACTTTGCAATTATCAGAACAAGGAAAAATGAGTAAAATTGCAATTTGTTGACATCCTTTATGTGCATACTCAAATAACATGAAATCTTTATGTAATCTAATCAGAAATTTGTTTTTCACTATAAGTAGAGTTTTGAAAAACCCTGTTTCAATAACTTTATCCTTCAGGGAAAATTGCTAATTGTCAGTACTAAAACTGTTGTAAACAGTGAAAAACCGATGGAAATCTCTGTGAGATATAAATGATGATCATTCACATGTTGACACACTTAATTTGTTTTGCATGAAATCATCTGTTGCATGGGTAGCATTCCTTTGAAAGTTTGCCAGTGCATATTCTTCCCAAGTTACTTACTCTCTTGACAGAGATACCATTAGTATAGATAGAAATAGCAAACTTGTTCGGCTGTTCTGCTGATTGTGAAATGACAGAATGGAAGAAAAATACTTGCCGAGCCACGTTTAGGGAAACCATGTTGCTTTGGCTATTAATGTCCTATGGCAGCAGCTGCCTATATTGTGTTGGAATTGGAGCTAGCTCTAGTTTTAAGCAGTGGGAGTTCAGATTGGGCTATGCTGAAACCATTGCTGCTGCTCCACACTGTAGACAGAAGTGAAGCTCCCTGAGCTTTTTAACTGTGAAAGTAATAGTTTTCTCTGCCTAGCTTGATCATGAGTTCCACACAATTCACCTCATGAATACTTATTATAGCACTGATAAATAGGTGACAAATAATTAATCACTTGTAAGGGGAGTTTTACGGCATAGATATGGACAGTGTTACTTGTGAAAAAAAAAGACATATAAATAATTTTGTATCTCTATTTCAATTCCTGTGCTTGTTAAAGGATACTAATGTCAAATAGTTCAGGGTGAATGCAGTGCAAGTGAATGGAATGAATAGTCCAAAGCAGAATTTGTAATAACGTGGTTTAACTTTTCTAACGCATAGGTCCAAGCCAATCCGGTTGTAGTTCAGTTTTGTTGCTATAGTTTTGAGTCAGGTAAAACAGGTTTGCATTCAAGGGCTGAAGCAGAAATATTTAACAGTCAGCAGGTAGTGCTCTGTAGGAGGGAAACTACATGTTCTGGAGACTATTTTTAAGTACAATTTTTAAGTAAAATTCCCCATTTTATACTTTATTGGGGGTTGGTGTTGTGTATGATATAAGGGCTTTGTCAAAAAAAGAAATAATCCCATGAATTTCTTATCATTTAAAACGCTGCAAGTTAGATTTATTCATAGCTTTTTAAACATTCTTTAAACCGCTGATACTAACAATGGCAAAAGTAAAATGCTTATTGGGCAGAGAGAGTATTGCTACTTATTGTTGCACATTGTTTCAATCAGAACGGATTTATACAGTAAAACTTTTACCTGCCTGGCTCTTGAACTGTTAGAAGGTTAAATTAGGATAAAGTAGTTGAACAGAGGAATACAGATCAGTAGACTTGAATTTGAACTACTGTTGATTTTTGCCAAACTATTTTGATAGCATTTTAAATAATGAAAGCAGCTGAGGAAAGAATTGTTACTTACTAATAACAGCCCTACCCATCCCCCAAAATAAAATAAAGACAGGATAATAAATAGCTGGCACAGTGACATAAGGTAGTAATTCTATCGCATAGTTATGATGATGTCATAAACGCCAGAGCAAAGTTTGAACAGTTCATGAGTATTAGGAGAAGCCCAAGATTGAATTACTGTCTTAAAGTCATTGCCAGCTAATCGTTCTTTGTAATATATTGTGCATATCTAAGTTCACTTTTAACCTTCCTTACCATTATTAATAGTTTTATTAAGCACTGCATTGTGTTTTAAGTAAAAAGGCAACATAGATAATACTCATAAGCTTGAATGTATATGCCATATGTGATTGTACTTTTGCACTGTGCTACCAATATTTTATTGGCTGGAGATTATAGTTAGGGGCAAGTTGCTAATATGCACTATGTGCATTATACTGATTCACTGTCAAATAATTCGCATGAGATTGGAAATGATTTAGAGACTGATGTTTTTTCTTTTGCCAGTTTCTGCACATCTACTGTTGCTTCACAGTTAAATATTTGAAGGAAAACACTATGCACTGCATAGTCTTGCTTTATGGTTTAGGAACTCATTTCTTTTTATTTGCATTTTGAACTTGATATTATTTTGGAAGGATTGCCAGCAGTGAGTAAAAGAAATCACTGGCTGCTTTCTGCAGGTTGTACATGAATATGTTACATTGTACGGTTAAACATGAGATTAATATTTTTCTAATGTAGCTTATTACTTTGAATTGCTCAGTTGCTTGATAAGAGCAGTGTGCTTTCCAAACATAATGCCAAATAAGAATTTATCAAATCTGTAGCTTAAATTGTCAGACAGAATTCCTGATTGTACTATATCAGTATTAGAAAGGAAAGATATATTGGAAAGTGTAGGCTCAAATACCACAGTAAAGGAAACAGTCTGATAAAATGTGGATGAGTCTGGTTCTGCCCCGTTAGAAAAATTGGCAAATGATGTCGACATCGTATATTGACAGAAATAGTTATTTTTTTCTGAAAGTGCAGCAGGTTTAAGTCTTTATGATTCTCACTGAGACGGATACACGGCACTGACAAAAGCCCAACAGAAGAGTTTTTTTTTTAATTTGCCCTGAGACTTTATCCCTCCGCTCTCTCTCTCTCTCCCTCTCTCTTTCTCTCTCTCTCTCTCCCTCCCCCTCTCTGCCTTGCCTCCTCTCTCTTTCCCTCTCTCATTTATCCTCCCCTTTCTTTCTCATTTTCCTTCAGCAAAATTCAGTGACAGTGCTAAACCAATTTCTGGTTTTGAAGAGAAAAAGCAGTGGCAAAATTGTATTTGCCATGGAAGATAGCTTGTGTAAATGAGAGAGACTGTATAGTGGCAAAGTGTTCTCCTGTGGCCCAGCTAGTACAAGCTTTGTCCATATTGTCTCCTGCTTTTATATTAATTACAACTTGCATTATCAGCTGTGAGTCTGTAGACCAGCAAATAGAAAATACTGCCTCTGGAGACCTAGCTTCTTGTATCTATTTTTGTGCTCCTATTATTGTGCTGCATTCACTCTTTGGCAAGGCTTTCTCTCCTTAACTCTGCTTTTTAACTCAATTAGGGATGAGTTGGGGGTGCAATTCTTGTCTGCTGTTTGTTAATGCTGCGAATTACTACATGTGAACTGTACACCCTTAGATTATATGTTGTACATAGTATCAAGGCAACTACCGTGTATTGAAGCAAAAAGGAACGAGTACTGATTGATGGTAAGAGCACAGCTCAAACTGATGTGTGGAGTTACCTATTCTGAAATGAGAATTTCCCATTATAAGAAAAAGTAGAACTCTTTTTTCTTCCCTTGCATCCAGTAACCTAATCAAGGAAAAGAACTATATTAATGACAAAAAAAAAATGATTTGCTGACATTTGCCATGAAACACAGAAGAGGTGTTACTAGGTAATTAATGTAAATTTTATATCTGCAGAGAGGACCTATAGCAATGGATAACTTAAAAGAGCTTGCAGTGCATAAAATTAACTACACTTGGTGTGTCCTTTAAACCATCATCTAGGTAAACGTGTTGCATTTGTCTTGTTTCTATAGGAAGGTTCTAGCTCTGTGTGGTTACTGGACAAATTTCACGCTGAGCTATTGTTTCTCCTCTTTTTCATTTAATTCTTTTAGCTCTTTATCTGATTACCATCCGGCAAACAGCTGACGCTAAGAGGCTGCAGTGGGCTGAAGAGCCTCTGCTTACTGTTTGCCTTCAGCTTGAAGCTATTTGAGTGGTTTCCCAGCTCAGAGATAAAAAGGGACATTCGTAGGCAGCAACCCAGAACCCAGGCAGAGATTGCTGCAACCCAGAACCCAGGCAGAGATTGCTGCATCTCTGAATTGTGCTGGCTCTGCTATTATTTTAAAGTCTGCACTAATTTGTTGCTGTGGTAGAGGTGTTCTGTGTCTAGTCAACATTCATCCTTAGCAAACTCATCTGGTTTATATTTCTACAATCGACTGCACAATGGTAAAACTGTTGATTTGTGTAAATTTATCTGTTCTGTTCCTGTACTTGGTTTGGTGTTCTTAATACCTCTAACAGTGTCTTGCTTTTTTTTGAAAAGTTAAAAATGTTTGTTTTTTTTATAGTTTGAATTGTTTTGCTGATTTTATTTTAATTTTCCAACCCAATATTGTTATTAGCTGACACAGTTCTGCACATTTGGGTGCCTCACAAGCCAAACTGTCTGTTTGGCAGTGGTGATAGCGTGCAGGTGTCGAGAATTACAAATCTAGCCCAAAGGCTGATCTGTTTCACGTGTCCCTTTTCTCTTTTTTTGCTCTGTGAGAGGAAATTCCATCTCTTCCCTGCCTTCATGTGGTGCTGATAAAGCCTTTCCTGTACAGTAGAAATCCTGTTTTCCTTTAAGTAGCAGCAGAGTATTGGGAACAATCAGGAAAGGGGAGGGAAACCAGGAGGAGAAAACATTCTGCACTGCAGCCATTAGCTGTAACTTTCAGTCCTATGCATTTATCCGTTTGATAACAAACTTTATAACTTCCTTTCTCAAAGGAGAAAAGAACTGCAGTAAAACAAGGAAAAGCAAATATGTATGTGCCTTCACCGGAGACCCTAATACTGCTCACATCTTTTAATTTAGCAGTACGGTTAATTTTTATAACAAAAGATTGTCACGTAGAGACTGGGCCTTAAAGGCTGGTCTAACTTTCAGCACAGGACTCTTTATAATATTGTTGAAACAACTGTTGCTAAGCATCTGGGAAGATATTGAGGAAACAAATGCCATTTGGGAACTAGTTGCTTCCCTATATGTTTGTGTTATTAATTTATTTCCTTTTCTGTGTTTTCTGTGTTCTTCATTCGGTTTGGAAATACTAACTGGAAAAAAAATCCTCGGGGGCACCAATCTTCATATCAGAATCCATCATCTTGGAACAGAGACCATGATGATGCGACATCAACGCACTCTGCCGGCACACCAGGACCCTCCAGCGGGGGCCATGCCTCCCAAAGTGGGGACAACAGCAGCGAGCAAGGTAAGAGGTTAATTCTTTCCTCACTCAAGAGTAGGCAACGACTGTACAGACCCCACTTTGCCCCGATCTGACTGCATGCGTCATAAAGCAAGCACCAGTTTCAGGGAGTGGGCGTGTAATCACAGAAAAGCTGTCAGTGAAAACAACTCCTTAAAAAAGCCAGTGATGTTAAGTTGCACGAGGAAAACGTTATAGTATTTAATATGAATGCAGCAGCAACTGGTTACGTAACAAGTGGTGCTACAGACTTTTGCCTTTTAACGTGAATAATGTTTTTTCTGAACCATAGACCCAGTACACTTGGGTGACAGAAGTCACAGTGTATTATATATTTTGTGACATTTATCCATTTTGCAGAGCAGTCCAGTTTGCTTTTGCTCTGCGAGTAGTGATTACAGCTTGTTACATGAATTACTGTGGTGTTGGGATAATACCATTGTGATGCTGAAACTAATGAGAATACTGTACACCATTATAAAGTAAAACCACGGTTTTAATTGAATTCAGTTTGAAAGCCGGGCTAAAAACAATTCCCATTGTGTTGGTATTTATGGGTGCTATACATCTGTTTTCTCTGTCATTTCTGAAGATCCTGAAAACCTAATCTTTGAGAAGTATTGATTATTTTACATGCATAAGTTCAAGTGACCTGCAATCTGCTGAGCACTTATTGACTGTCTTCTGGGCTGAGTGCAGTGCTTTTCATAGATGCCACAGATCATATTTTAACATGGAAAGCTAGTGAATGTCACTTATCGAAGACAGAGTGTATTTTTTTTAAAGTTAATTGCAGTTTTTTTAATAGGTTAAAAAATGATGGCGACAACAGAGAGTGGGGCTGATTAAATAGTGAAAGGAGGCCATCCTCCACAGAGCTGTTTTGTGCAAGGCTCGGGTTTGACCTTCTGCTTTACTCAGGAGCCTGATGCTTCATTTTTCACATTCTTGCAATTACGTTAACGCTTGAAGCATTTTGACTCCGAGTGCTCGCAACACTAGGCATAACTCAACACTGTGAGTTTTTACCCTTATGCAGTTTCATTAACAGGTCGCTTGGGTCCCAGCTGAAATTCAAAACTGTCTGGTTGCAGTGGGTTTGTTGAGTTATGGCAGCAACATACAGGCTGGACCATAGTGGAGATAGCCCATGGCAGGGTGCAGGATTGGGGAGGCGGGGGGTGGTGGTGTGTGGAAATGGTAGTTTACGTGTGTACATGTGTCTATGTCTGTGTGCGTGTGTATGTGTATTCAATTGCTCATGTTCGGAGGTGTACAGCTTTAAAAATCATGATATTTCCTCACAACTCTCCTCTTAAATAAACAACATTTCTTTTACAAAGTTTATTTTGTGAGGCAAAGTCAACATCAGAGTTTAATGCCTATTTGAAGAATACCTTAAACATGGAACACTCCTATTATCAATGGGCTTCAGAGATAAAAGAATTTACGGCAGCTTAAAAGCAAGAATAGCTTTCAAAAGTATTGCATGTGTACTTTGAGTGTCAAAGCAAAAACAAAAGTTTTGGACCAACGTTGAGTCAATTGTTACGAATTTATTGTGAATCACTCTAACCATACTGGATTCAAATGTAAACAAGTCTTATGAAAGCTTGTCAAAGTTTGTAGTAATCACTTGGATTCCCGTGACTTTTATTCCGCAGAATGCAGTTTGCATATTATGAGCTTGAAGGCAAAAAGCAGCACACAGATTGAGTGACAAACAGTTATCAAGTTCAAGATGGGAGGCTTAAAAAGAAGTCAAAAGGAACCAATTTGAAATCTAAAAAAGTTATACATTTAGTGTTGGCTTTATACTCCTCTACACGTGGGGGTTTCTGTACAGAGATGTGTGGAATAATACATGGGCTACCGTTTCATATTATTTTCAAAACATTTTTTTAATGCAACGCATAAATCACATTATTCCCACAAGGCGTTTGCAGTATCATGGGGCTCCTGCATAGTGCACCTTCATTCAAAGTTAGATAAATTCATGAAACCCACAAAAGTATTGAACGTGCATTACATTTTGGCATTATAAAACAATGACATGGCTTCTGTGTACATGATTCACATCTGTTTACTCTATCATTTCTCTTCCCTGAGACATTAAACGCTCTCTGTATAAAGTTTAATGATAAAGGTAGTAATGAACAGGAGAGCAAGCCTGATATCAAAGATCTAGGCAAAAAAAAATTGAATTGTACATGCTTTTTTCACATGCTATCCCCTACCCCTCCTGCACCCATCAGGTAAACTTGACTATTTCCATTAAAAATTATACATCCTACTTAATTTAGGTACACTTTTTACTCCACGATTCATAAACTTTTAATGTAAAAATATCGGGGAGTAAAGAATGATGTTTTTCCTTAAATGTTTTCAACAGCTCGATCGCTGTTTTCTTCCAGCCAATCCTTCCCCTGCCAAGTTCACAAATGCATTCTTCCACTCTCACCCTCGCCCCTCAATTCAGTCACGTTTTGCCTTTCCAGTGGACATAGGCACTCTCTCCTCCTCCCCACCCCACCCCCATTCCCACATTCTTCTCACTCTCATTCCCAGATCCTGGCCCTGCACAAGACGGGTTGCTGTTCCCTTGTGACACTGGCTGTGGGGTATGGAAATCCCAGACCGGCTGCAGGATCAACAAAAATGATTGCTAAAGTCAAGATTTCTTGCCTACGGCATGTGCTACAGAGTTTTCTGCTGGAGCAAAGTCATATGTGAGTTGAGATGAGAGCTAGCAGTGAGAAGAGCATCAGGAAGCTGGGTTGCAACAATCTCTCAGTTAGGTTTCATGGATCAGTTATTGCAGCTGGTGAAGCAGATGAAGAGTGCGCAGATTTGCATGCAGTACATATACTTGTCTATCCCACCAACTGGTAGGAAACAAGTTCCAAGTTGTCTTCTGCTTTTACCTCCACTTGGAGTCTGGCCCCCAACCCCCATCAGGCATTCTACACAAATTAGTGGAAGTGTATGCTTAAATTCTCATTAAAGGCACGTTGTGAGAAGCTACTGAAGTACATGGTGCTGGGAGGGGAGAAAAGAAGCAAAAAATAGATTTATTGGATTTCTGCCTCACTCTGCTTTTAGGTGTCAACAGGGTAGCAACATTGTGACTTTTTTTTTAGAACAACACGGCCCAAAACACCACTGGAGATCCACCTGCCTAAATGTTTGGTGGCCCTCGATTAAGGCAGTCAGCCTCGCAGCTCCCTCTAATTCAGTATCTGTAGAAAATAGGGTGATGATTTCTGTGCTGATGCTTTGTGAGCAAGTGACTTTGCCTCCTCGAGGGTTCCCCACCTCATCTGCTGCAAGGCCCGAGGTGTCTAATGGACTTTGTGAAAGGGGATATGGAACGATGAAAAATGTAAGCAGTAGCAGAGGAGTGACGGTGCCGTGCACCACCAGGTTCATATGCTGACTGAGTGGGCAAGAGAATCAAGTATAAAGGGAGAAGGAAGAGAACACACTTTCTTTAAGACCACCAGCCTTGCCACATCCAATTCTGCATGTTCCATCTTTCTGCAAATTACTAGACCAAAATGTTGTAAACATTGGAATGAATTACCTTGAAAACTCATTAAATATTGGAACAGAACAGTACTCTTCCACCCCCCCCACCCCCACTCCACCAAAATGGTGAATATCCCATTGATAGTGTTGGATATACTTTAATAACTGTAGTTCTCTTTTCAAGTGCTGCAAATGAATATTGATAACTACATTGATGCAACCATCAATGACATACAAATAGTCAATAAATAGTTATCTGAAATCGACTGAATGGAACACCGCCAGTGCCTTTAACATAGCAGTGATTTCAGGTGCATTATAACACCTGACATGTATCTCTGTTTCAGTTTCTTGTGATAAACAGTCTGTTCCCATCAAGACATTCATGTAAAATAAGTAAGGGTAACTCCAAACAAAAACCAATTTCCTGTAGGATTGCTTGCCACACCTGATAGCAAGAGATTCCCAATAACATCTGTGTAATAGGTCCATTATGTGAGAGGTTAATTGTCCTTTGAAATGTGGTAACCGTTGTTCTTTGCAAATAGGTGACTCTCTATTCGCACAGATTCATGTCCTGTGCATTTTTTTCTGATTTGTTCACGGGATGTGGGTGTCACTGGTTAGGCCAACATTTATTGCCATTCCCTGATTGACCTTGAGAAGGTGGTGAGCTGCCTTCTTGAACCGCTGCAGTCCCTGTGTTGTAGGTAAACCCACAGCGCTGTTAGGGAGGGAGTTCCAGGATTTTGACCCAGCGATAGTGAAGGAACAGCAATATAGTTCCAAGTCAGGATGGTGAGTGGCTTGGAGACGAACCTCCAGGTGGTGATGTTCCCATGTGTCTACTGCCCTTGTCCTTCTCGATGGTAGTGGTTGTGGGTTTGGAAAGTGCTGTCTAAGGAGCCTTGATGAGTTCCTGCAGTTCAGTTGCTCACCTTCCATTCAAGGCTATAACTATGTGTAACAGGTTGGTTGTACCTGGGGATATAATCATAGCTTTGCACTAAAGTCAAATCCTATATAGACAGAGAAATATCTACCAGGGATTAAAAAGTCATTCATGATCTCATTTCATTATAAATTCCTTTTTCTAAATATGGGCAGGTGTAGATGATCAGATATGCATGCATTCTGAATCTATATTAATCTTCAGGAAAAACATCTTTAAGTACTTATCTCTAAGTAAAAATTATTTCCCAGGAGCTGGTGTAATCCACAACTATCTTTTGATTATTGCGTGATCTACTAAGAGCAATAAGTTATTAAGACTGAAGGAAAATTTCTTGAGAAATATTAACAATGGTGTTTGAACATAAACACATGTCATACATCATTACAAAACAATCCTAAAATGTTGGACACTTCTGAACGCCAACCGAAAACTGACAAGCATAGTCTGGAAAATTTTATGACCAAATAGCAGTTGAACTGTGTTTATTCATAAAAAGCCACCTTCAACACAGATCCACTTTAGCAAGCAGAATATTACATTCTGAATTTCATGCTATAATAGCCCTGAGCATTAAAACATTTCCATTATTCAACTTAATTTGAACAATGCTACGGGTGATGTTAGTCTTTTAAAAAAACAGTGGCATGAATATTTTTCCACTATTAACATTATCCAGGTAACTTATTAAATAACTACAACACTCAACTGCATATTTTCAAACATCAATTTTACATGCTATTTTAACACAATGAGGACTTTTTAAATACATCAGATCCCATTGATTCCCTATAGTCAGTACTAGCGAAATGGAGAATAGACAAGCTCACTATAACTGCAATGTTGTGTGTACCATTTGTGGTTCTAGTGGTTGTACTTGCTCAGTTATAAATGTGTTGAAGGCTGGTGCAAATAACAACATTTTTTATAAACATATAGAATGACAGTAAAATGTAATATTTGCAATTATTACAATGCCATAAGAGGCTCAAGCTGTGGCTCGATCTGATTTACTTTGAATTTTAAAAATGAACATCACCTTTCTATATGTAATCTTACCCTTCTAATCGGTCTCCTGAGATTACCTTCACCTTAAAAGCTTAAGGATCCCAATGCCATTGATCAGATAATGGTAAACTCATGACATTTGCCGCTGTACATTTGAAGTTATTAAACGACTATAACATGGACACCACTGGGCCGTCGAGTTTTTCGTGATTGACAAGTGCTGTCCAAGGAACAGCTTCTTTATAAACTGCGAGAATCAGAAATGTCCTTTTTATAACACTGAGCCTTGTGGGTAAATCAGCATTTTTTACATTTTCGTGAAACTCTTCAGTGAAAATTTCTCACATTGCACAATTGGACAAACAAATTATTTGTCATTTATACTAGCTCAAATTCCAGTATAGATTCTTGAGAAATGTTAAAAAGGATCATTACAGATGCATTCTGATAGCTTGATTTCCTTTTAGTCCATAACAGATTCATATTGCACCGTAATGCTCACTATTTTCATGTGGATCTACTAAAGTTGTTTAAATAAATTAATATTTAAGTCATAAAATGAGGAAATCTGGCTACTAAAGTTAAAATTGGTTTAAGTCAAGTTCTTTTGTTGAGAACAGGGTTCTTGAAAAAAAAAATTAAAAATGATTCCTTTTTAAGTTGAGTATTTATGAACAGTAATGCTTTACATTTACGCAAACCCCACTGTGTGTATACATTTATATGTAAACACCTCAGACTTAAATAGAGCCCCAGAGATGCACAGCACAGATATTTTAACTGCAGCCTGGTTTAGTGAAATCCTCTCATGCTTTATTTTAGTGGGTGAATGCACTACAGTGAGAGTAAAAGGTTAAATAGTTATACTGGAGTCTGGTTAGATGTTGCCCTTGCATACCAAGTTCAGTACGCCAATTTGGAATCAAGATGCCTAGCCAAAATGTAAAAATAAAAAGAACTAGTTAATCATTAGCTATGCATGGGAGAACAATTGATGTTGACAGGAATGGTGTAGGATTGTTGTAAAGGGACATTTTTACAATTCATTTTTGTTAGGCCATTTTGTACTCTTTGCAGCAATTGAGTAATCCTCATACTGAGAATTGGCAGAAATTGGTGTAAGGCAGAGTCTGTCATGCGAAGAGACGATAATCCAGTTTATCAACTATCACACATTAAAATGACCTGTCCTGCTGAAGATTCATTTTAGATGCACTAATTATCAGGCAATAAGATTTTCTATAGTTCTAGCAGAGCTATCATTAATCCTAAATGTTGCCTCCACAGGGGAACAAAAATATTTTAAATTTGCTACTATTTTATAAGTTCCTGCCTCATTCATGTTTTATTAATCAAACCTACAAGTCAATGAGATGGTATTTCTCTTGATAACATCAAGAGTTGTACCAGGATAATGAATTAGATTGAGACCATCCATATAGTTACCTCTACTGCTGTATCCTTTTCCACTTCCCCTCTTCTCCACCTCCTAACCATTCCTCAGCCTTCCACTTACTCAAGTCCTAAATCCCATCACACCGTTGTCTTTCCCATGTTGTTTCATCATTCAATTCTCCCATGAGATGTGCCTGCTATCTCCTTGCTGCCCTTCCCATTCACACTCCAACTCCCACCAGATGTCATAAATGCTTGGAGAAAGGAAGATTACTGTAATTCGCCCCACCCTCAACCTCTAGCTCACCATTTTCTCTAACGTTCAGCCCATCTGTCACTTCCATTCTCATTCTCAGGTTCTCAAAAACATCATTGCCTCTCAACTTCACGTCCAACTCTCTCAAAGTTCTCTGTCTGAGCCTCTCCAGTCCTGCATCACCCTGTTATCAGCACCAAGATGACCTTGGACAAAGTTGCAATTGATTTCCTCAGTGACTATCACCATGGTCCTCCTTGCCCTCCTTGCGCCCTTTACAGCAATGGTATGATGGACCATGCCATCCTTCTCCATTACTTCTCCTCTGTTGTCAAGCTCTGTGGAACTGCTGTTACAGATTCCATCCCACCTATACAAAAGCAGTTAGTGCATCTCCAGTGATAATTTCTCTTTTAAAGCCTCAAAGGTTCTCTTGGTGGTTCCCCTCCTGTTTCTCCTCTACATGGTACCAGTCAGTGACGCCATTAGCAGACATGGGAACAATTAACAATGTGTTACCCGCCTCTACCTAGGCCCTGTTTTTCTCAACCTCATAACCAGCTCCATCAGTCTGTAATAATGTCTGGGGTGGGCCACACTTTCGTCGGCTAAATCTCGGAATAGCTAAGTGATCGTTCTCAGCCCCTGCCATAAACTCTGGTGCATTTTGCACTGCTTTGCCAGAGAAGGGGTTACACTCTCTGATGGAGAAGTGGTGCTGTTTTGAAATTTAGTCAGCCTACTCTCCCTGAACTCAGCTTCAAACCCCACACTCTGCCCATCAGCAAGCACGCTGTTGCCTCTTGTGCAGCATGATACGCTGACACTCCACCTCAACTTCCCTGCTGCTGAAAGCCCGATTGATGCTTTTATCATCCCTAAACTGAATTATTCCAATGGCCTCCTGGCCTTCCATCCTCCACAGAATTCAACTTGCTGGGCAGAATTTTCTGCTTGTCGGGCGGGCGGGCCCGATCCAATCTCCGGCGGGCGGGGAGCTGATCCCCGCCGGAGAAGTGGGCCCCACCGCCATTTTACGCGGGCGGGCCAATTAAGGCCCGCCCAGCGTGACGTCTGGCGGGAAGCACTATGCGTTCCCTGTGCAGGCGGTGGGGGGGGGAGTTCCCCAAAAGCAAGAGTGCGCTCTTTCCCACATGCACACGAAAGAGCGCACATCTCCCTGAGGCTAAGTGCAGCCTCAGGGAGATCGCTGAAAGCTGTATAAACAATAAAAATAGAAAAATCCTTAACATGTCCCTCTCATGTGACAATGTCACACAAGATGGGACATGTTAATAAATTTCACTAAAACTTTATTAAAGTTTTTTAAACCCTACATGAAGCCTCATCCCGCCGGTGGATGAGGTTTCATGTTTTTTCTATTCCCCACAAGGGTTCCTGGCCTGCCCGACAACCTTAAGGTTGGACGGGCAGGGCCTTTAATTGTTTCAATGATCCTGTCAATGGCCTCAATTGGCCATTGACAGGTCGGCAGGCCCACAGCTGATTTCGCAGTCCGCCCGCCTTCCTGAAGATTTAAATGGGGCTCAGTGACATCGGGGGTTCCATTTTGCACGTCAGCGAGTGGGCCCCGCCCCTTGCTTGCTGACGGCAAAATTCAGCCCGCTAAATAATGGAAAAACTTACACAATAGTGCGCCAAAAATATACTGGCAGAAATTAAGGTGTTATAAATAGAAAGTACGCATAGACATAAGCTTTTTAATACATATATTTCTTAGGGTTGTCAATCAATCACAGATAACATTTGCGATTAATATGTTAATTTTATTGGCGATTAATTTTTGAATGCGTGTTAATGTTGGAAGTTACAAATAGAAGGACTTTCTTCTTTAAAGACAAAAGCTCAGTTTTCTGAAGTTCTTTGTCCTCCTATCGCTGCCCATTTGCTAATATTAACCAATTAGACTGCCAAGGGACCTGCTCTCTGGCCAAAATCATTCTGTAGTGTATCAGAGCAAGTCTATTGATGAAATAAAAAACAGAAATTGCTGGAAATACTCAGCAGGTCAGGCAGCATTCGTGGAGAGGGAAACAGAGTTAATGTTTCAGGAGTTTGGCCAGCTCTAATGAAATATCATCAACCTGAAATATCTGACTCTCTCTCCCCAGATGCTGCCTAAACTGCTGAGTATTCCCAGCATTTTCTGCTTCTGTTTCAGATTTCTGGTATCTGCAGTACCTCGCTTTTGTATTAGGTCTGCTGGTGACGTCCTTTTACGTTTCCGCTCACATCCTGTGAGGACACCATTGACCTGGGCATAGCATTACCTTAAGTGCTTAACTGAGATTGGGAACTAGTTTGTGGGGAGGGGTTCACAGCTCTGAGCCCGTACGCTATGATTCTTCATGCCACCTAGTGCGGCAGTATGCCCCTTTAAGAAGAATGACTTTTAAACATTCAAGTCCTACGATGTGCTAATCATTTTCACCACCATATTTGCAAACAGCAAATAATCATGGCCACTGTAAAATTAACTTGTAACTGGTTATGTGCTGTGATGTTATACCCGCCATTGGCAATTGGTAAGATGTGGATTCCATGCCTCTGGGATTGAAAATCATAAATTCCCAGGTTCCACCACACTGTCAGAGGGAGGGAGCAATTGGCACAGATCAACGAGCAGTGTTTTGTGCGGACGGTTAGCATTCTTCACCTGCACAGGATCAAAACTTCCTCTGCTGCCCTGCCTGGGGACCCCCTCAGAATACAACAGGACAGAGCTCTTGTGCCCCTATCCTGACCTGGAGTACAATCATAACCACATGTTCAGGTGACTCTGACCAGTGGACCAGTGATCATACATGCAACACCTGACATATTAGATAATGCACTTTGCTAGGTTACAAGTGCAAACGATTTGCATTAATCCACAAATAGGAAAACTGAGTTCTTATGTTGAGGTGCACTGAAGTACATTTCACATTTGTAATGATAACTCTTCTATAATTGTTCTAAATATTGAAAGCCACACATATTTTTTGAAATTCTTAAGCCACATTCACTTTGGGTCAGGATAATATGAAATGAGTCCAATCTTTGCACATATAGAGTGTTATGTCTTCTTGTTCCCGTAAGTTGGAAATAATCACACTTCAGACTCAAAATACTGGAGCTTCATTGAGTGTATTTCTGACTGGTGGACAGATACATTGTTCTTCAGCACCTGACTGCAGTGCGACATTGAAAGTGGCACCAGTAGATATATTTTCATATAATAATTAGCTTCTAGCTCTTTGCAAATAATAAAACAATTTAACATCCCTCTTTCTTTAAAAAAATAAAGTGCCTCTCTATCAAGATAGTTTCAATCATTAACTTTTTTTCTAAACTAAAAAAGATTAACAATCAACCTTTATAAATAGACTGGACCCCTCAACAGTCTGTTATAGCTTGTTTTCTTTACTCAAAATGTTATTCATGATATCGCTTAGGTGGTAGGATGTTGTGCCTCTGCCTGTACAGGTGATGTTGTGCGTGTTGCTCCTGGTCTTGTAGGAGTTGTGCTCAATGTTGCTAATGTTGTATCACTTGCTGGTGACATGGTTGATGTTTCACCACTTGTTGGTGATGTTGTTAATGTTGTCTTGCTGGTTAGTGATGTTGTCTCGCTGGTTAGTGATGTTGTCTCACGATTAGTGATGTTGTCTCGCTGGTTAGTGACGTTGTCTCGCAAATAGTGATGTTGTCTTCCTCGCTAGTGATGTCTCGCTGGTCAGTGATGTTGTCTCGCTGGTTAGTGATGTTGTACCACTGGTTAGTGATGTTATCTCGCTGGTCAGTGATGTTGTCTCGCTGGTTAGTGATGTTGTCTCACTGGTCAGTGATGTTGTCTCACTGGTTAGTGATGTTGTCTCACTGGTTAGTGATGTTGTCTCACTGGTTAGTGATGTTGTCTCGCTGGTCAGTGATGTTGTCTCGCTGGTCAGTGACGTCGTCTCGCTGGTTAGTGATGTTGTCTCGCTGGTCAGTGATGTTGTCTCACTGGTTAGTGATGTTGTACCACTGGTTAGTGATGTTTTACCGCTGGTTAGTGATGTTGCTGGTGGTGTTGATGATCTTTTCTGCTTTTCCAGCTCGGGTGTAGGTCAAATGTGGACTCTGTTCCTTCTCATTTGCTTACTGGTTTCAGTCTCAATGATGTATGACCTGGGAGCCTCTGATTCACCAAGAAGCTGTGCTGGCTTCCAGGTTTACATGATAGGATCCTGTACATGCACAGTTTGTCCTTTCGACAGCTCAGGCAGGGATTTGGCATGCTTGTTGAAATGTTGAGACCTATTTCTACCTGTACATCAGTGAGTTGTTGTCTCACTTCCTCCTGGTAACTTAGAGGGAGCAACTTGCTTGGCAGAGTTGTCTTATACTTTCTTTCATTGAACAGTTCTGCAGGTGATTTCATGTCAGCCTTGAGGTGAAGATCAGAGTGGCTATACGGCAAGGTTTGGATCTTCCTTTGTCTCTCGGCATTTCATGAGGGCTCTCTTGACTCCTGGACATGTCTTTCTATAAACCCATGTCCCCCTGGGTAATGTGTTGATGAGGTGATGATGTTAAACCCATTCTGTTAAGTGAATTCCTTAAATTCTCTGGAGGTGAATTGGGTCCCATTGTCTTATATTATTCTTTCAGAAATTCCTTGCTCAGCAAACAGAACTTGTACTGTTGAGGTGACTGTTGTAGCTCTCAAATCTTTCACCTTTCGGATGAAAGAGAACTTTGAGTAGAGAGAACTAGAGTTGCTACTCTCGATTGTGGGTGAATAAATCGGCTCCCACAGTATACCATGGTCTGGGTGGTATTTCAGCAGCTATCATCTCCTTTCCCTGTTGTGTATTTCTGTACTTTTGGCATACATTGCATGTAGACACCATTCTTTTGATGTCAGTGTGGATGTCTATCCAGTAGACAGCTGATCCTGTGCTGAGTTTACATTTCTCCATTCCCATGTGGCCTTCATGCATTTTTGGGGAAAGTTCTTCCTGCATCATTTTGGGTCTGATTATTCTGGATTCAGCTAGCAGAACACCATCTTCCAATGAGGTGTCATCTCCGAAAGACCAGTACTTCCATATCGCTGGCTGTGTTTGCTGTATCTTATCAGGCCATCGCTTGCTGAGAGAGCATCTGTATCTCTTCATCTTTGCTGGTCCCTTCCAAAATCTGACTCGTTTGCGGTGGTGTTACATTCACTCGGTGATGGATCTTTATACCTAATTCTTTTATCTCATGTTTCTCCTGTGACGACACCCAAGTTAGGACATCCGCTGGCACCATTTTCCTCCCCGGGTTGTATTTCAGAGTGAATGCATAGCTCTGAATCCTTAAGCTCTGCAGTCTTGCTGGATCACTGCACAGATTTCTTTTTGTAGATCTGCTCCAGATGATCACTCTCTACTATGAACTTTCTCCCAGAGATATGTACGGAATTCCTCACATCCATATCCGACTGCCAAAAGCTCTCTTTCTGTGTTGGTGTATCTGATGTCGCCTGTTGACAGGTTTCTTTCTGACGTAGTATGACACACTTGTCTCCTTGCATACTACTGCTTTCAGTTTGCTCTCATGTGGCTCTGACCACTGGTACACAACATCTTCTTTCATCGCGTGTAGATTTGCTGTGTGTTCTGACATGTGAAGTATGAAAGAACTCATGTACTGAATCAAACCAAGGAAACTTCTCAACTCCTCCTTGTCTCTTGGAGCCTCCATCTCAGAGATGGCTGTGACTCTTCCAGGACTCAGCTTGACTCCACCATTCCAAAGAGCTGGCATTCTGTCACCTTCACACTTCATTGTCTGTGTTTAGCTTGATCCCAGCTTTCCTGAGTGTCTCCATGGCTTCATGTAGATGATGGTGATGATCTTTTCCATCAATACCATGGATCTGGATATCACCAGCTATGCCAACTGCTCCTTTACGTCTCCGGCATGTCTCATCTACTTTCTGCTGGAACACCTCCTGGCTCACTTTAAGGTCAAAGGGCAGATGCAGGAATTTATACTGAACTAAGGTATCAATGTTGTCGACAGCAAAGATTCCTCGTCAGGCTTCATACATTTTTGGCATCAATTTTGCTGACAACTTTTGCCCCTGCCAGCATTGGCGTGATGTCTTCCAGTGCTGGAATGGGGCAGCGTTCCCTCTTTATGACTCGATTAAGAGGCTAATTCTTAGCCGTTCTTTGGCTTCTCTCTCACCATGATGGAATTTCCCCAATCCGTAGGCTCTGTGACTTTGGTGATCACTTTCTTTTCTTCCATCCCCTGAAGTTCTCCTTCAAACTTTCCTTTTAGATCCTGTGGTACTTTACATGGGGGTTTCACTGTTGAACCAATAGTGATGTGAGACTCAAAATCTTCAAAGCACCTGACCGTCTCATCAAGACTCTTCCTTGCTTCTGATTGGAGGGTGCTTTTCAATGGCCATACTACCTTCAACCCTCCTTCATCCCATGGTTTAATGAGGTAAGCTGCAGCTCTTTTCAACTGCTCAGCCCCAGGATAGCGGAACCATCTGTTTCAGTGCTGTAGAACATACAGTTAACATCTTTTCCTTTGTGTGTCCCCCTGATTTGAGTTGTTCCTAGCTGTCGAATCTCAGTTCCCTCATATACTGTTATCATGACGCTGCTCGGCTTCAGACCATCTCTCCTTGTGTAACGATTTTCTTTCACATTTTCAGGAAAAACCTTTTGGTATAGTCTGAGTGGGATGATGTTACTCTGTGCTTCAGCTTCAGATTAATGATTGCAGGCTTATTTCTCACCCTCTTCCTGATCTGAATGATTGTGTAAATTTCCTTTCTCTGGGAACTCACATCCAGTCATTTCATGCAGCTGTCTGGTTCCTATGCTGATTGTTTCCTCAAACTCATCGTCATCTTCCAGAGTATGGATATTTTGGTTTCCTTTCCCTCTCATTCTCCCTGTTGCTCTGTCTCTGGTAACTCCTTTACTATCTCCTTTCTTTGTTCTGCACATCTTTTCTGAGTGATTTGGTTTTCCAAGCCCTGCAGTCTGATCCATATGTGCATCATTTTCTTTTGTCTGGGAACTCATGTGATCATCAACAGCTCTTGCACATCCATCTCTCTGTACGTTCTTTTGTTGCTGTTGCACTGCGTCAACCCTGCTGTATTTCTCTTGACTTAACCGAAAATTAGCTATTTCTGTAATCAGCACCTTCATCTGTCTATTCGTGGCTTCATGTCCTCTGGCCGTGTCTACAGCTTGCAATATTGTGAACTTGTCTTTTCCAATTAATCCATTTTGTACTTAAGGGTGTGCAGAGCCCCAAATGAGTTGACTAGCAGCTTTTCATCTGTGTCCTTAAATTTACATTTTCTGGCTGCATTTTTCAATCCTGTTATGAAATTGTCAACAGGCTCACCCGATTCCTGCCTCAGGCCTTGAAACTCACATTGGTAGATCCAGTGATTTGACTTTTGCTGGAGATGTGTGCTGAACTTTTTCAAAATTTTTTTCTGAGGTTCTGCCATTATCCTCACTCAGCTCCCAGCTATTAAAAAAAATTAACCCTTTCCTGCTCACGAAAAAATGTAACTGACGCTTTCCTCTTCACTGGTGCCTTTTAGAAAACTACTGAATGCCAGCCTGCACTTTTGTTTAGACTTCTCAAATGCCTCTATGACATCATTAGCCTCCTAATTCATTAAGGGCTGGAGCTGTGTGTTTATTGTTTTGATCGTAGCTATTTCGTTTTTTGCAAGATACACTCGGTTTTTCTCTGTCTCTCTAGCACTAATTCTGGTTGATTTCTCAACCTACTTCAGTATTAAATTTGTTTAAAATGTTTGGATTTTACTCACAGATAGCCGCTGCCACCATGTTATGCCTTCTCCCATAAGTTAGAAATAATCACACTTTAGATTCAAAATGCTGAGGCTCGCCGAGTGTATTTCTTGCTGCTCTCCATGTGATACATTGTTACTGACACATTGTTACTCAGCCCATGACTGCAATGCAACATTGAATGTGGCACCCCGGGATACATATTCACATAATAGTTAGTTCCCAACTCTTTACGAATAATATAACAATATAACATAGACTGTTTCTCCTGCTCAGTATTGCAGCAAGTTGTTTTATGCCAATTTCATTCCCTTCCCTCCAGTCGCCATTGATTCCCATTGGGTATGGTAGACCTCTGCTGTCTCGCCCAGGTGAGCGTTCTTCATGTGTAAAGTTACGCTGTCAGTTACAACCAGTAATTCCATCATGGATGCCACCATGACCAAGCCTAGTGCTGCCCTCACTCAAAGTCCACTTCTCCACTAACATTTTTATCCATCAACCAACGTCAGTAAAATATTATCTGGCCATTATCACATTGCTGTTTGTGGGAGCTTGCTGTGCACAAATTGGCTTCCATGCTTCTTCCCTCACGACAGTGACTACACTGTAAAACTTTATTTGGCTGCAAAGCACGTTGGGACACCCAGAAGCTATAAAAGGTGCTAGACAAATGCAAGTTCTGTTGCTCTTTTCTTTTTAAGTTTCCGTTTTACATTCAAAGGAGATTTGCATTAAGCATCCTTACTACCTCCCTGCTCCAGGTTAGCTGCCTTGGAGTCCAAAAGAAAAGGGCAGAGCTGGACGACTTCTGCTCTGAAATTTGATCAGAGTAAATAATTGCTCACTATTCATACTACCCCTGTAGCTGTAATTGTGCTGGGAATGTACCAAACAAAAAGTCCATGTTCAGAATAAACAGGCTGTGAGACTGCTGAGTTCTACCAGTTGAAATCCAAATCCAGAGTACCTCTGATCAGTGACACTGCACCACTGGTATTTCCTAACATGCAAGCCAGTATCTTAAGAAATGCATTTTACGTAAAACAAGAGTTCCACTTTGTGTCAAGGAGCTGGCCTTTCTGGTAAGAAAAATGTTTGGGGGGTGGGGCAGGGGGTGGGGGGGGGCGTTTCTGGTGAATACCGGGAGTGGTGACTCTGAAGAGAAGGATACTTTCATGATCCCATTAGCATAAGAGAAGTTAAATTATTCATGATGTGATCCTATGGGGAGAAGTAAAGTTAATGCATATAGTTTTTAACTCTCTTCCTCTCTGCTGTGAGAATGAACTCCTGCTGCATTCAGTACTCAGCCGTTTACTGAAAGCTCCAGTGGTATGTTAGGAACCAGTGGTGCTGTGAACACTTGAGATTCATCTCGCTAGTGCAGCTCTCAACAGAGACCATCTGGACGAGTTCCAAAAGGTGATTAAACAAATTGATCAGCATTAGTTGCCGTGTCACATGTCCAAAACTCTGGATTAAAAGAAAAACACATTTGACTTGGGGCCAAGGCGCTAACGTCATCCTTTTTGCACTATTCAGATGGCCCAAAAGCGTCTGTGCCATCTTTGTATCCGTATGGTCTGTAATCATGAACAGGTTGTGTAAATGGCCTCTCAGTAGCAGTGTCTGTTCCCATAGAACAGTGCAGTTCATATTAACTAGGTCAGCCCTGTGCTCCATTAGACAGAGGGAAAAATATCAGAAGTATTCTTACAACAGGTGTGGGGAATCTAGACTGTAAGGGGCGTGGCTAGAATTTGTTCTAGAAGCTGAAAAGGAAATGATTTGGGTGCAGGAGATAGATTTAATATGCAGACAGAAATTAATTTGCCAGAAGACTCATGGTGATAAAACATAGGAAGCCTTGGTCATATTTATTTATATATATATATATATTGTGAAAGGCAAACTAAATTAAGTATTTGGCTTAGTTTAATGGAAGAACGCTTAATGGAAACGTTTGATAATATATTCAAATATATATTTTTGGAAGTATTTTAGCTGAGTATGAGTGTTGCTGAAAGTAAAATGAAAAAGGTTCTGGCTGCTTGGAAAACAATATCTTGCAGTAGAGCCAGTAATTAGGAAGTAGGCTTGATACCACAGTGTGATACAAGTAAATTTAGTACAACATGCAACTTGTGTCCCTTTAGATAAAAGTTGAGCAAACAGAACCTACTTCATAATTAGACTTTCCTTACACTTTAATCTTGGGCAACCTGCCTTCGAATGTCTTGATGGGGCACTATTAACCCTTGTTAAGGGTGAGAAACTCAATTTATTCAAGGAAACACCTGCAGGCTGATGTTAAGCCTGGCCTGCCCATTCCACAACAGTCTTTGTGGAGTGTGTTTTTGGGAATTATCACTGGCAACAAAGCCCACTGTGCCTTTTTAGTCTTATTGTACAGAATAATGCAAAGTGGCAGTTAGTCAGCACATAATGCAATTTTTGAGGAAATAAACTGAGGTCATTTAACAATAAAAGTGATCAGGCTAATTATTTTTATTGCTAGAATATTAACAAATAGGATGAGTTCCAATACAATGTTTTTTTTTGGTTGCTTGATAGATAAATTCGGCCTTCTGCAAAGGAAAAGCCATCTTTGCCATCTTCTACTAGGTCAGTTGTTTTATACCCAACAATGTGATAATAATGCATGTAACAATCCAAAATAAATGTGTAGCATATTTCTAGTTATTAAAGATATATATACATATAAATATATATATCTGTGAAAAAGTTGATTGCTATTTTTAAGTAAAACAAATGTCTGCTGCATGCTCTTCCTGATGATCTTTTTCATTTGGCTTTTAGCTATACTTTTCTTCAAAAGTCTAAATAATAATATATTGATTTCAAAATGTGCTTAGTCTTGTGTAGAATTGTGTTTGCATGTGTTCATAGTGAAGAAATTGCATGCATCAATCAGAGAGGTGAATCAGGGCCACGATAAAAGCAATTAATGGCCCCAAATTTACCAATTTAAAGCTTTGTAATGTCTGAACCGCTTTTAAATTTATGGAGGTATACGTTTACCTTGGCTACAGTTCTGAGTTCTGATGTATCAAATGTTCACAAATGGGCAAAATGAGAGACAGTGCTTTAGACCAAAAACAAAGACTTAAGATGTGAACTCTGTTTTATTTTCTCATGTCTGTCTTGATCCCTTCTTACAACAAGAGTTTCTTCCTGCAATACTTTATAACCTCTTACATAGTCTTCAGCTATAATATAAATTGTGTATTTTTCTTTTCACTTTCAAGTTATCTCTTTTCATGGACTCCGTTTCACTGCAACTTGATGAATGACATGAAAGCTTGGCTTTCCTGCTTGAGGTTACAGTTATTAGAGCCTGATTCTTACCTGGGCAGGTAGATGTTTCTGATTCCCAGCTAGCAGCCGAAAACAACCCTAAAATGAGGCAGCCTCACTGCTTATTTTACCCAACTGCTGTCGCCTCCCCTTCTCTCATTGAGAACACACTGCTGAGCTGATGTGGATCCATCCCTTTGGCACAGCCAAATGTAAACACATTTGACTTCAGTCCAGTTATTATGCCTAAACAATTTCTGGTTCAGTAATTTTTATGACTATGTGATGCAAGTATTTCAACAGTCTGAAAGATCACACACCCACTTTTTCTTCTGTCTAACCTTGCAAACTATTCAAAGGATAGGCATTCTTCTAGATTGTAAGGAGGAATTCTAAATGTGCACGGCTATAATTGCCAAGCAGAGTAACAGTAATATAATGGTATTATCTGCACAGGAGAAATATTGCAGTGGGATAATGCTTTAACCTGAAGGAAAATGTTTAATTAATTCACTGGTTGGTAACTTCAAATGAAAACAAGACTGGTACATTTAGTGGTCATTTATTCAGATCAGTAAGAGTACAATTGGCATTCTGAAGAGAAACTAAACTTAATTACATGGGACTGATAAAGTTTTGTAATTCTTGCAAATTTAGAATTTCTACTTTGTCACTGTTACCAGTCAGTCTATGAAATTTTGCTGAATGCAGTTTGGATTGGTGACGTATGTGAGCGAGACACTTGTATTGATTGCAAAATTAACTAGTGTGTGCTAACAGCCCTGACTCACCTCATTTTTGTATGATCACCACCTCTGCAGTGATATGTAAACAAATGGCAGCATCACAGCCGAGGAGTTGTCTTTCTCAAAGAAACTATATTTATTTTTTTCAAAAATCACCGTCCATTCTTTTTAAGCAAAATGCATTTAATACAAAGAAAATGAGCCTAAACTTTCCTGTGTCGCAAGACAAGTTTCAAAACGAAGTGTGCTGGAATTGGTGTTATTCAGTTTAGATGTTGGTGATGTTAACCATTACAGTGCGTAAGCGAATAAAACAAAACAAGTTGTGTGCTTGCTTGTTTTACCCCCAAATCTTTGGATTGTTAGAAGTATTCAAATTCACAAAGGGTTTTGATAGAGTAAATAAGGAGAAATTGTTTCCACTGGCAAAAGGGTCAGTAACCAGAGGACACAGATTTAAGGTGATCAGCAAAAGAACCGGGAGCAACACAAGGAACCATTTGTTTACACAGTGAGTTGTGATCTGGAATGCGCTGCCTGGAAAAGTGGTGGAAGCAGATTCCGTAGTAACTTTGCAAAGAGAATTCGATAAATACCTAAAGGCGGGATCATTTTCAGGGCTGTGGGAGAGAGCAGTGGTTTGGGGCTAATTGGATAACTCTACCAACGAGACAGCACAAGGGGCAGAATGGCCTCCTTCTGCGCTGCCGCAACATTCTATGACTCTGTGATTATTTAGGCCCAGTTTATGCTGCCTGGAATAGTGTGTGCTCTTTGTTTTACCTAGTGAAGCAAGCGATTTTATATTTCTCTGTATGGAAAATGAAAAATGATACAATTTTAATGGAAGGAAAATAAGCCGATCTACTTGGTGCTCATAAAATTATTCAGTTGAAAACTTGAAAATGAAGATTTTTTTCAATGAATTAGTAAAACAATGAGATATGTGGGTAACCACAACTAGCTACAAATTTCTAGTCTCTGTTGGCAAAAGTTAAGCCTGAGGTTGAAATACCTCTCACATCACTACACAGACAAGTCTTTTAAGCCTAAATCTAGAAATTACTTCATATTGGCATAAATTTTTATGTTAACAATGGCTCATATATAACTTAATACAAACTTTTTGATTATGATTTACTGAGAATCACCCATTACACAAGTAAAATAACCCTCCAGCATTAGTTGCATATTAAGAAGCACTATCAATAAATCAATACCTAGTTATCTGTAAGCTTACAAGTATTTTGAATTAAACCTCCACATTTTTATAACAATGTAGGAATAGTGTTTTTGAAACAAGGAATTTATCTCTGCAATAAGTTATATCTTTGTGTGTTCAGAAGACTAGTGATGTCGACCAGGTTCAGATTTTGTAAAAGAAAACATTTGATAGTGTTACATTTCAGATTATCGAGGTTTAATTGATATATTCATTTACTTTTTTTTAAAAAGACACTACCACTCTCTCGTATCAACTATGAAACAGTGGCATGCAAATCTCTAGAAATTCTAACAAAAGATATTTGGAAGACCTAATTAATAATGGTACAACATTTATGAGTACCAACTGCTTGCATTTTGCTTATAGAAGCTATGAAATATTCTACTCAATAGTGTGCACAGGAGAACTATGAATGGAATTTTCTCTTTATTCATGATGTACTGGGGCAAAATTCCAGTCATTCAGTCTTTGTGGTTAACCATTTGACGTTGAAAAGGTATAAAAGAATCACAAATCCTGTTGAGTTTGGTTTACATTTACAAAGGTCGGAGCTTAACTTTCTCAAAAGCTTAAAGCACGTAAAATCCCACAAGAAAATCAACCGAGAATCAAAAATGGAAATATTTGTTTCTATAACTAAGTGATTAACTGACAGCAAAATGTACAGATTAAGCTCTTAAACACTTACACCTGGTCAAATTTAGGTGATTACAATAATTAGGGTAAGTTCAACTGTCCTTTTAGAAATGAAGTGAGGTTTGCAGAATGTTAATTTTTTAAAAAAACATTGTGAGACTTTACATGTTTAGATCAGGGTATTCACAGCGACGCCTGTGCGGACCGATACTCTGTGGGTTAGAGTAGCTGCACTTATCCTGGGGTACAGTCTGTAGACAATTGGGTGCCTGCTGGAGACATCTGTGAATGTTGACCTTTTGACCTGCAAAGAATGCTCTGGAGGTGGGGGAATTTAAGTACTTTTTATGGCCTAGAGGAGATTGAAAAATATACAGGAGGAAACCACTAAAACTCTCAAACAGCTAAATACTGAATAAATCAAGCACAATTTTTTTTTTTGAAAAAGTGAGGTATGTCTGTACCTGGTGCTGAGGCTATTTCCAAGTTAATCTTGTCTGTATGAATGGAAAGTCTTCGTTAACTGAAAGGTTAAAGTTCAGAAGATGGCTAGGGTGAGAGGTGAACCACGTCATGAGGATTACTGCAAATTTGGGCACCTGCTTTTCAGTCTGAAATGTTCTAACCCTTTCAGTCAAATGTGCAGTCTTTTCAGTTATTATTATAAAACACATGCAAGTTAAAACATGCACACATTTACACTAAATAGTTCCTGTTCTTTAGGGAATTTACATTCCTACCGAGCATTACTTAAGTCATTACCAACCGGGCTCAAGGTTATTTTCTTGTCGCTGCTGGGAGTATTACTTTGTGAACCCTTGTGGGCAATGTCCTTTGACACAGACTGGAAGCATTAAGAGAAAATAGTTGGCTGTCAGACGGGGTTGCATGGCACTGACTGGCCCTGCTGTTTGATGCTGCCATCAAATGGTGACGTAGAGAGCAGAAAGCCACTCTTCCTAAATGGTATTTTTTTAAGTTAAAAGCAGGACACGAGAAGAAGCAGGGCACCAGGGTACTCGTTCCCACGGCGGAGGTGAAGCGCCTTAACAAGGCAGAGGCAACTCTTTTGCGGCGCTGCGAGTGCCCTTGCTTTGCTTGAGCATTGATTCCGGCCCTAGTTGAGTCCCCCTGAGACCCTGTTGAGCTCTGAGTTGATCGGGGGTGGGGAAGTAGTAGTGGTGTGGCGGTGGTTGAGGGGCGGGGGGTGGGGGGGATGTTGTTTGGAGAAAGCAGCTATATAAAATATAAAGTGTAGTTTGTATGAAGCCTTCTTCATGTTGGTTCTGATTTATAGAAGCAGCTGCACCCCTGACTTTGTATCTTTCACAGCACAAAGGACAGTGATACAGAAAAGCAAGTAGGCAAAGCAGAGAGACAAAAGCAGTGATCAGCTAACACAGCTCCGCACAGCCTGACTAATTTATGAGAAAAAAACTGTGCTGTTCACTCGATCAGCACTCTAAGGAGGCAGGTGGAATGGGAGGAAGTTTTCATTGACTCTCTCGAGCAACTAGGGAAGCCACTGGAGATACTTCGCAGTTTGAACTTTATCAGGGTCTACGCTTAATCAATACTGTATTGGAAAAAGAATTAATTACTAAAGCAGAATAAAACAGCTGCATTTTAAACCAAGGAGCCGTCAATTCAGTAATCTTTCAGTTACAGCTTAGGTACTGTGAGGATCATTTTGGCTTCACATAATGAGGAACTGAGGGAGTCTCCTCGTGAATGGTTTGGGAATTTGCATTAGTCTGTTTCAATCTGTTTATCATCACTGTGAGTGGTTTTAACCTTTCCGCATTCACCAGTTTTATCTGATAAATTATCAAAGCTGTGCCATTTCTACAAAATTCCTGCATTCACTGCAGGCGAAAGAATGAACGCTACAATCGTCAGCGCCATGAGAAAAAGTCTTAACCTCCTTCCACTCCCTTTTCACTGGGTTTAGGACTGATTGGTTTCAAGCCGGACAAACCTCTATTGTACAATTCTAGGGTCAGGGACCTGCCTGTTAAAGAAACAGTAATTTGAACACAGTCTGTAAACGTTTCATCTGTAATTTCCATAATGGTGAATTTCAAGGCGGGTTGAGGGGGTTATGGGAGATGAATTAGGTTTTTAGTGAGCTCATTAGGAAGCCAAACAGAGTTTAGACAGCAAGGCAGTGAACATAGCTGTAATCAGTTCTGCTCGCTTTGTTCCCTGCCTTCAGGACATTTTTAAAAACTTCATGGCAGGGACTGATGAGAATATGCTGAGAGAGGCTGGAATCTGGAATCTGATGGTTGACTTGTTGATTTGTAAACCCTTAATTCATTATTTCTCCACTTTAATCCCTTATTTCTTCAAGGAAATTACACGATTAATAAGCCTTCATATCTACTTACACCAGTGGCCTATAAATCTACTCTGGAGTGATTTCAGTTATTTGGAAGTGATAAACTTGCTCAAAGAAACCTGGGAGAGGACCGATTATTAACCATTTTAAAAACAAAACAGTACTTCATAATTTGCAGAACTGATTGGCATTTAACTGGCCTGTTACGGTTAAAACCGCATGCTGATTCATAGCTGGCACCATAGATAGAGACCAATTTGAGCTGAAAAATGTGTCGTCTTTTTTAATATTTCTCAGAATGCCCATTTTTTTTTTTGCGTGTGGCTTGCAGGAACCAAGAGTGCGTTCCAGAAAATTGAGGCATTTTGCTCTGCTAATTTTCATGCTCATTTCAATTAATTTAACATGACCCAGATTTCCTTCCTTGAGCTCAGTCTGACTAATTAGGAGAGTAACACCTAGGATCAGCCATATTTAAAGAAAACACTGGAGAAATGTAGATCTAAGTGGGCTATGAACTAAAGCTGGGTATCAAGTGACAAAACCAATATTAGACAGTAGTACTTGATGCCACAAGTATGTACTCAGGAGAGTACCTGCTTCTAAAGGCCGTTGGCCAGATTCGGAATATTGGAGTTTCCAGCTGATTGCAATAGAAACAATGGCTATCTTTGAGACATGGCACCTAGATAACCTCTGGGGCCAATTAGTGTAATTTCTGTAGAATTGGCAGGATTGTTCAATCCTCTCTCTCAGAATGGAATGGGGTGGAGTTGTTAAAGAATCACAAACTGCAAAAAATCCCTGTTTTGGACCGAGGTGCTGATTAGGTACAGGTCTACGTCCGAAGGAGAATTTTACACATCAGGGGCTATTACTGTGGAGAAACCCCTCCCCTGTAACTCTGAACTGGCACGACACACACGCAGTATTATCTATCAACTCTTCCATTCAGCGGCAGCTGCCGCAAAATGAGGGAAACCTATTGCAGTGTACACGGAAAGCTGTGCAAATGGCATCAAGCCACTTAGACGTGTCGCAGTGTAGAATTTATTTAAACTCCTGCGACCAAGGATTGAATATTGTTAATGTCCCCATTTCTCTATGCTTTAGTTGCAGTTCCAGGATTAATGATGTGCCTCACTTGTGCCACCAACTGATGTTGCCTTCTTCTCCGTATCCCAGAGCACTGTGGCTGTGCTGCCATATATACACGCTGAACGTCATTATACCAGGCACTGTGTATTTGTATGGGGTCTACAAATGGATGGTCACAAAATTCCATTTCAGTAAACGTCAAGAGTTTAAGGGGCCACCATTCAATTCACTCTGGTTAGTCAGGCTGGTAACTCTGACCTGTATCAATTGTCACTATCACAATATTAGAAAATATCTTCTGCAGTGTTCTATCTTATGATTCAGAAGAAATAATACAATGCTGATTACTCTGTACTGAGAGTGTGGAGCCGCATTTATGGTATTTCAACGTGGGTGTTATGCTGGAATCCAAAGCCCTACTTTTAACCCACCCCAGTTGGTGGGAACGGGGCAGGTAGGGCAGGGTTAAAATGGTGGCTGGACAGAAGCCATTGCATTCCCCGCAATGCTCCCGCCACAACCCCCTCCTGGGTCCTCCCTGCTGTTTTACTGCCAGGATTCTGGCATCATGGTGGCTGCACACCATCACTGGCAAGCGGGATCTTAATTAATGTGTGAAAGTTGCAGACTGACGATGTAGTCGGCACCGCAACATGATTTTAACTCAAATTTATGGATGACCCACACATGGGAGCAAGCCTGACGCTAGGGTCTGGTGGCAGCTCGTAGAGACACCTGAAAAGGTAAGTATTTGAATGCACCTTTTCTGTGCTTTCATGTGGGGCAGGCGGAGCAAGAAAGGCCCTCCTGGTCCTAGCCTGGCCACGCGCTCTCAGCACCAGCGTCACCTCAGGACACACCACCCATTCACCCCCAGGCACTAGCCTGATGCCAGAAACTGTTCCCTAGGAAGCCTGGTATCCTCAGGAACTCAGTCCCAATTTCTACTCCTGACATCACACATAAAGGGACAGGAAGAGGCATTGCAGGATTTAATTGAGGCCCCAGGGAGGCAAAGGATGTGTGTTGGCGGGGTGGGGGGGGTGGGGGGGGTTTAAAAAAAAACTTGTGCTGAAGTTTCTGCTGGTGTTTTTCTCCTGCTCCAAACCTTCTCCACCTTGAGTTAAAGTCAGCTCTTAAATAAAACAGGAAGTTGGAAATCTGAATCAAAATGGCTGCTTAGTGGAATTAGCTATTTAAGTTTAACCTTTCGAGAGGGCAATACAAGAATCCAAGTTTTTTTTTAAAAGAGAAAAAATATATGCACGCCACAGCGGGAAAATGTCATTTCCATTACAGACAAGTTGGGAGTCCTGAACAACGGGACTTAAAATTAAAGTTAGGCTATTCAGGAAACATGTCTTCAATTAAAAGGTAGCACAAATCTGAAACTCTTTCCTCCAAAAAGCTGGTGAGGTGAGGTCACCTGAAAATTTCAAAACTGAGAATGATAGATCACCCGAGGCTTGTTGGAAAGGTGGGCTTTGAGAGGTTATTTAAAAGAGATGGGAAAGATGCAGAGAAGCAGGGTTTAGGAAATAGTTCAAGACAGAGTGACCCTACTTGGCATTAAAGGTGGGGTGTGGGTGGACACACAAAGCACCAGAGCCCAAAGGATGATGGGTGGAGAAACATAAGCCAGGATTTTAGGATAGCGGGGTTTCCTTTCCCGCCATCCAAGGAATTGGCGGAGATCACATCCCCGCCCATTACTGCCTGCCCTGCGGCCAGTTCATGCGTTAATTGGCTGAAGGCGGGACTTCCACCCCTAACTCGGGAGGGAGACCCGCCTCTGAGAGCTGCTGGCCAATCTGATTGACCGGTAGCTCTCTAGTTCCTGCTGTGCCAGAAGCTGCAGTGGACAGGGCTGGCCCAAGGTCTAAGTCCCGGGAGTCCAGGACCATGTAAGTGTGGGGGTCTTAGGGTGGGGTGGGGATGTGAGGCCCAGGGGGTGTGGGCAGAGGGGGGGGTGTTGGTGGAGAGGCCAGAGGAGGGGGAGGGGCCCAATGTTAAGAGGAGGCTGCTGATGGAGGTGCCCCACCCCTTCCCACCCGAGGCCTAAGCAAGGTTACTTATCGGGCTTCCCCCGACCTTAAACTCCCCACTCCAGCCTCAAAATTGGGCTGAGTGGGAAATGGCCCTCAAGTGGTGAACAGTTGGCCATTTAAGGGCCTCAACTGGGTTAAGGGCTGTCCGGCCAGCTGGTCTAGGCCTCACCTGTCCCAGTGCAAAATTGTAGAGAGGTCAGGGCGGGTGGAGCCTGGAGGGAAGGCCATCTGAAAAATTTTACAGCCGCACCCCCACTCCACAAACCCGCCAGCGGTTGTGGGGTGGGGATGTAATATTCTGCCCATAGAAATGTTTAGAACACAGACGGAGGCCATTTGATCCATTGCTGGCTGAAAAAGAGCCATCCAGCCTATCCCATCTTCCAGCTCCTGATCCATAATTATGTAGGTTACAGGTAAGATCATATCCAAGTGTTATTTTTTAAATGCAATGAGGGTTTCTGCCTTTACCAACCTTTCACTTAAATTCCAGACGCCCACCAGCCCCTAAGTGAAAAAATTCCACTCAAAACCCTCTTAATCCTTCCACCAATTACTTTAAATCAGTTCCTCCTGGTTATTGGCCTCTCTGCTAACGGAAATACGTTCTTCCTATTCATTCAATTATTCCTCAATTATATCACCTTTCACTCTCCTCTGTTGGAAGGAAAGTAAGTCCAGCTGATCCAATCATTCCTCGGAATAAAATTCCCCAGTCCTGGCAAATCTCTTCTGCACCCTCTCGAAAATGACCACATCCTTCCTGTAACATGGTGAGCAGAACTGTACACAGTGCCCGAGCTGCGGTCTAACTCGTGGCCAGGATTTCAGGTTCCCCCGCCAGCGGGTTTGGAGGCGGGGGTGGGTGGGTTGGGGGCGCGGGGAGTAGTTTTGGCTGTTAGATTTTTCTGGCGGCCTTCCCGCCAGGCCCCCGCCCACCCTGACCTCTCCACCATTTTACACTGGGACAGGTGAGGCCTCAGTCGGCCCACCCACCCTTGCCCCAGTTGAGGGTCTTAAATGGCCAACTGTTGACCACTTAAGGGCCGTTTCCCACTCAGCCTCAATTTTCAGGCTGGCAAGAGGAGAATTCAGAGGCTGGGGGGGGGGTGGGGGGAGCCCGAAAATTAATCGTGTTTTAACCCTGCTCAGGCCTCGAACGAGAAGGGTGCAATCAACAACAGCCCCCTTTTAACATTGGGCACACCCCCCACCCCTCCCAAAGGTTCTCCTCTCCCTGGCTTCTCCACCAGGACCCTCTGCTCACTGGCCCCCCTCCTCCTCTACCAACCCCCCACCAGGCCTCATCGCCCCACTCCACCCTGAGACCCCCCCACACCATACCTGGCCCTGGACACCCCAGGAGTTAGGTCAGAATTTTACAGCCCTGTTGGAGTCATGGTGGGCCGGTGGGGAAAGTATGGCGAGAAGGCCGGGGAAAGCACAGCGGGATCAACCTGTCGCGTCCGGCATGGTGGAACGCCAATCCCGCTGGAGGCCGGCGTGGGCCCACTATGGGAAAGGCCCGACCGGAATCGTCCCCCCCATGCCAGGTCGACCAATATGCCAGCGGGAAAGCCATGCCGGTCTGAACACATCTGGACAAGTGGGACGTGCAGAAGTCGGGCCTTCCTGTTAGGGTCTTGCTGAGATCGCGGACATCCGAGGAGCAGAAGATGCTGGAGCCCGACAGCTACCGGGCCCTGGAGAAACACGTGCATCGCCTGCTGGGTGGATCCTCACGGACACGGCTCTGCCGCAAAGCAGCTTACGGGAGGTGCTAGGTCTCTGTTTGTGTCTCGGGCCTGCTTCGGAACATCACGGCCTTGGCCAGGGGCTGCTACGAATGATCAGCAAGGGGGGAGGGGAGAAAGGTCCAGCTGTGAGTGGGAGAGGAAGGGGTACCAGGGGAGTGGTGGGAGGGAAAGGAAAGTGTAGGTTTGACTGGGAGAGGAAAGTGTACCGATGGGGGATTTTTGTCGGGGGAGGAATGAAGGTATCGGGGGTAAAGTTGGGAGGGGGGAGGAGGGAGTGTGGGAGGGGGGGGAGGGTATAACAGGGGAGAATGCAGCAAGTACAGAGGTAGGTGTAAGGGGGGGAGGAAGCTGTAAGGGAAGGAGTTCGGAGGGAGGAAGGAGTTCGGAGGGAGGAAGGAGTTCGGAGGGAGGAAGGAGTTCGGAGGGGGGAAGGAGTTTGGAGGGAGGAAGGAGTTCAGAGGGAGGAAGGAGTTCGGAGGGAGGAAGGAGTTCGGAGGGAGGAAGGAGTTCGGAGGGAGGAAGGAGTTCGGAGGGGGGAAGGAGTTGGACAGGGAAGGAGTCTGGGGGGTTGGGGAGGGAGTAAGGGGATGGGGGATGTGCAGGGAGTTTGTAGAGTCAATGTCTGCCTCCTGGGGAACAAACTGAGGGTGGGTGTGGGAGGAGGGGATGGTGAGTATGAGAGGGGGCAGAGTGAACTGAAAGGGTGGGAGGGTGAGGGTACGACAGTAGCAGTAGAAGGAACAGCGAGGGTGGTTGTTGGGGACTCGGAGGCAGACACGGACCCTGGGGGTGGGAAGGAGGAGGTCGGGGAGGTCAATGTGGATGAGGGTGGGATTCTCAGGAAGGTGGGAATGTGCACACTCACCTGGACATCCCGGAAAGAAAGGGTTCTTGTTGGCAAGTGAGAGTGGGGAGGTGGAAGGTGATGCTGGGGGGGGGGTCAACAGTCATGGGGGAAAGGACATGGGTGTTTGGGGGAGGGGAAAGGATGGGGGAGCTACAAAAAACTTGACAACGACCATGTTTTTCAAATTGAAAGTGAGCGGAGCCTCATGTTGGACGGGCACAGGTGCTGCCTGGGAGTGAGGTCAGTGGCTGGGCGGAGATGCAGATTGGCTCAGATGGACAACTGAAACAGAGCTCCAGCAGGCAGCATTGAAAATGCTCAGGACAGTGAGATGAGTGTGATGGATGAAGGCTCCATGTGTGTGGGAAAGTTCTTGCACGAGGCTCCGATAGGCCCTGCCTCACCCACATTTCTCCCTCCAGAATCATTTGTGGTCCAGCTGTGTGCAGCTGAACTGCTAGTGGGGTGAATGCAGGGGGAGGACTCATGAAGCCTGTCAATGAGGCTGAAAGAAAACATTACACATTGTTCAGTGAAAGTGAATATATTTTCAGATTATAAATTGACAAAATGTGTTCACCTGTGCAACCACTTGTGATCAGAATTTCCTAATTTTTCTAGGCCTACACTCCTAGGTGCTGCCCTGACATCCGCAGGAGGGGTGAGGACAGCCTGTGGAATGTTTGGTCCTGTTGCCACTGATGAATTCAATGTGCGTCCTCTGGCAAGCCAAGGCCTTGAGGGCCCAGCTTGCTTTGGCCGTCCTCCTGTGGGCCAGCTGCTCCCTCTACAGTGAGAGATGGTGAGGTTAAGGGGGTCACAGGCAAAGAGGACTCGGAGGAAGAAGACAGCCTCTGAGATTCCTGAGTCGATGACTCAGGGGTGTCCGGCTGCTGCTCCTCCCCAAGGGCCCCAGCCTGACTCCTTGAGGGGAAAGAGCACATGGAGGGACATCAAGGTGTCCTGTTTCCCTCTCACATTGCCACTGCAGGAACTGACCCGTGGCTACCGCGACGGAGTGCAGGTCGCGTGCATCTCCACGTTCTGCTAGACCAGAGTCTCCATCGTGTCCACCATCCTTCCCATGGAGACTTCCATATGCCTACATGTGGGCACCACTTCATCAGAGAGCAGGCAGACACACTCCTCCAACTCGTGTGCCGCTCTGTTGAGGGCTACCAACAGCTCTGCGTGATGTTCCCCCACCTCCTGCTGACTCTCCAGGATGAGTTGGAAGGCCGAATCCAGAGGCTCGTCATCTGGCTCGGGCCTCACAGATGCCTCTTCCCCAGCAGCCCTCCGAGTACTGGGAAGCTCGGCTGAACCTGCCTCCTCCTGCTGTGGACACGTGTCTGTGTGGTGACCACCAGATTGTGAACCCGAGCCTGCTCTAGATCTAGGTCCCACCGAGGTGTGTGTCTCTGCACTGGTGGAGGGTGTGGGTAAGCGCTGTGATGGGTCTTCCAGGCTGCTTATTTCCAACTCTTCAATGGAGGAGGTGTCCTCTTGGCTGGAGGTGAGGGCCTGGATGGAGCTGAGGGACTGGTTGGCTGAGGGCATTGGCCGCTTGGTAGAGCTCCCTGTGAACCAAAGTAGAGACAAGTAGTGAATGGCAGTCAAGTAGAGTCAAAAGCAGGAGAGAGCACTCACAGTTGCGTTGAGAGGGGGATGATGTGGTGCAGGAACCTCACGTGGGTGATCGTTGCTGACCTCACCATCACTGCAGGCACGGTCCACGTCCCCATCAGTCAGCGCAATGTGCCTAATGTGGGCAACCCCCACTCCTTCAGGTCTGGGACCTCTCCCTGCTGATGTGAGCCAGCTTCTCCTGCATGATGGAGAGATTGCCAGCAGGACACATGGCACTGCATGGAATGTTTGTGTGGTGATCGGAGACATGGACAGGGTGAGGCTGCGAGTTCAAGAAGGTATGAGTCTGATTGAGATGTGAGGGTGTGTGTGAGAGTTAGTGGTGTTGTCCCTTGAGGTGTGAGATCCCTGTGGATGTGTGATGGGTTTGTGAGTGTGTGAGTTGAGAGCGATGAAGTGGTTGACTTACTCTGGCGGAACAGATGAGAGCATTCATCCTCTTCCCTGCACTGGATGGCTGAGCTCCTCTGTGCTCTGGTGGCTCTGACTGCCACTGCCTCCCAGGCCAGATTGGTGGCTCTGGTGGACCTCCTGTGGCCAGAGCAGGGGATAGGGGATATCACAGTGCCCTTCCACTATATCCAGCAGGCACCCCGGAGAGGCATCACTAAATTTGGGGGCTGCCGTCTTCTTTGCTTTCGGGGCCATCTATCGCCTGGAGCGGTCCCGGTCTGAAGACGTGAAGCAGTCTGTGCTCTGGTGTGCTTTAAATATGGCGCCCGGAGTGAGGAAGCGCTGAGGTTACAGTATGGCGGGAAAATCGGAGTCCATCCGCCAGCGGTCCGGAGTGTTTCCCGCCAATGCATTATTAATGAGGCTGAGACGTGCCGGGAATGGGGCGAAACAGCGCCAAAACCTGCCAGTGCGGCCGGCGGGTAAAACGTCCTTTCACTCGCCCACGACTGCACTTGGTGCAAATCTGCCCTTCGCCGGTCGGGACTGCTTGTAGTCCCAGTCCTGTCCGCGGGACCTGATTGGCCGGCAGCTCTCTGAGACGGGACTTGCTGCCCAGCGAGGGGTGGAAGTCCCACCTCCAGCCAATTGACACTTGTTAGAGCGTTAACTGGCTGCTGGGCGTATCGGCGGGGATGTGTTTTCTGCCAACTCCTCGGATGGTGGGAAGGGAAACCCCGCCATTCAAAAAATCCTGGCCAGCTGTTTTGTACAGTTCCAGCATAACCTCCCTGTTCTTACACTCCACGCCTCCGCTAATAAAGCAAAGTAAAATATATTACAAGAAAGGGATATAAAGCCAGAGGAGGTTGCACAGAGGGGGGTGGGAAAAACTGTGCAGCAATTCATAGATGAGGACATGTATTTTAAACTTAATGCATTGAGGATCAGGGAGTCAGTGAAGCTCAGGAAGGAGGAATGATGGGCAAGTGTGGAATGGGATATGGGCCACTATGCTTTGGATAAGTTGGAGATTTTGGATAGTATAGTATGGGAAGTCAGTAAAGATGACTTTGGAGAAAAGTGACCAAAGCCTTGATAAGGGTTTCAGCAACGGAGGGGCTGAGATACAGACAGGCATGGTCAGTGTTGCAGAGGTTGACTTGTCATTAGAGATTAAAGCTCAGCTTTAACTGAAGCAGGACAGGATTTTGCTCGGTCAGGTTCAGACCGAAGTGGCCAGGGAGTAGGATGGAGACAGTGGCAAGGCTGAAAACAATGGCTTTGATTTCCCTGATATTCATTTGGCAGAAGTTGTGACCATGCACGGCGTGATGGAATACTTACCTCCTGACATTACAGAGTTGGTCAAGAGGTCAAGTGAGGTGGTGGAACAATTGGAGGAGGTGTTGTCAGCATTATGTATGGAGAGTGACCACAGCCCCACTGAGTGCTGGCTTTCAGTTTATATTGAAAACAGAAACTTTTCTTATCCTTGGATTTTACAAATAGGCTTATTCTTCCCATTGAAATGCATGTCTTCTTACTCATAGTAATTACCATGGCATCTGAGAACTGCCCCAAGTCCAATTTTTCACCTAGCACCATTGAGTGCTCTTGCACTTCTGTGGAATCGAGCATTAACACAACAACACTGTAAAAGTGAAATGGGAAAACCGATTTGAAGTTACCTGTATTGACAACCTAAATATTAATGTGTGGGGGAAGCATTGAGTACGAAAAAATATTCAGCAATTGAACAAGCGAGCGCAACTCAATAACACAACAGCAAAATATTGCAGAGTCTGGAAACCTGGAATAGAAACAGAAAACACGGGAATACCCAGCAGATCAGCCAGTCTGTGTGGAGAGAGAAAGAAATCTCAACATTTCAGGTGAATGACCTGGAAAAAGTTAGAAATGGAACAGGTTTTAAGGAGGAGAGGACAGAAAGGGAAGGCGTATGATAGGGTAGAAGGCAGGAGTGATTAACTGACAAAAGGGATGATGATGCAAGGCAAAAGGAGATGGTAATGGGACAAATAAAGGAACAAAAGGTGTGTCCAGAGGAGGTATAAATGGGAATAATGGAATCATCACCTGTAGCTTCTGTTGGAAAGAAACGGTACCAGAGCTTAGGATCTGAAATTGTTGAACTTAATGCTGGGTTTAGAAGCCTATGAAGTACCCAGGTGAAAAATGCTATTCTGTTCCTCGAGCTTGTGTTGAGCTCGATTGGAGTAGTGTCGGAGGTGAAGGACAGAGAGGTCAGAGTGGGAGTGGGGCACAGAATTAAAATGACAGGCGACCAGGAGCTCAGGGTCACATACTGAACACAGGTGTCCTGCAAAGCGATTGCCCAGCCTGCGTTTTGTCTCCCACTGTAAAGGAAGTCATATCATGAGCAGCGAATAAAGTATACAAAATTGAAATATGTACAAGTAAATCACTGTTTCACCTGGAAAAGGAGTGTTTGGGGCCTTGGACAGTGAGAGGAGAGGAGGTAAAAGGACAGGTGTTGCATCCTCTGCACTTGCATGGAAAGGTGCTGTGCGGAGGGGGAGGGGCCGTTGAGGGTGATTGAGGAGTCGCAAAGGGAATAGTTTCTTTGGATAGGAGGAGGTAAGGGGGAAGATATCCTTTTTGTGGTGGCATCTCACTGGAAGTGGCAGAAATGGTGGAGAGAAAGGTGAGTCCATCATAGTTTTTTTGGAGTGAGGGGAAGGGGTGGAAGCAGAGCTGATGGAGATGGAAGAGTTGAGGACCCCATCAAGGAGCAGAATCAGGGCCCATCCCTAATCAATGATAGTTTCATGGTCAGAGACTAGCTTTCAATTCCAGATTTATTAACTGAATTCCACCAGCTGCCATGGTGGGACTTGAACCTCTGCCCCCAGAGCATTAGCCTCAGCCACTGGAATACTAATCCAGCAACATTGCCTCTACGCACTGTCGCTACCTAGGAGGCATTAGTTTGGAAGATGGCATCGTCAGAACAGATGCGACCGAGATGGAGAAACTGGGAGAACGGAATGGAGTCTTTCCAGGGAGCGGGATCGGGGAGGGGGGGGTGAAGTGGTGTGGTGTGGTGGGGTGGGGGGAATGTAGTCGAGGTAGCTGTGGGAGTCAGTGGATGATAATATTGGTTATATCTGTTACTTGTCTTGTTTTCTTCGAGAACATTTGCTGTATTTCAAGGACAGCTCTAATATAGCAGATTTTTGTGTCATTGAGGCCACAATTCTGACTCTGGCTAGATATAAATAAGCCATGGGAAGACGGTGAGAAAGAAATTTGCATAAATAAGTAGGTGAGGTGTGCTGCATTGCTTCATTGGAAGCTGAAGGTGAAGCTTAAAGACGGATGTAAAACCTTAATCTACTTTTTTTAGCGCTTGCCTGTTTATATTATGATCTATGTCTGCCTAATTTGGTTTAAGTAGTAGCCGGTACATTTTGTTTACCATTTAGCAAGAGTCTTTAGGCTCAGTGTTACTGGAGTCTTAATCCTGCCTAAGCACGAAGCAGCAATGGCTACAACCCTGTTGTCTGATGTGTTGTGAATGAATCCGCTTTCTGTCAGTAACATGTGGTCTCTTCACTGGAGAGCCCTGTGTAAATCCTGAGTAAATAGAAGGAGCCTAACAAAAGATGAGCCCCTGCAGCTCAGAGCATTTGGAGCCATTTGGGGGTTGAATGTGCTAAATGCTGCTTATACCGCCTGAAAAGTTGAGGAGAAAGGAGCATAAAATCCCTTTTCTCTCTCTCTCTCTCTCTGCTTTTGCCCGGAGGGAGGAAGGGGTGCAGGGAGAGGGAGGTTGTTCTGGGCCAGAGAAGCCTGAGGTAAGCCTATGAGGAGTGTTTTTTAGTGCTCCTTTGAGTGTAAAGAAGGTGGTATGGGTCACTGTCTCCTCTTTAATGTAGGAAAACCCACACAGTTCGTAAATGTTGCATGCTACAAAAGAAAGTGCAGCTGTTACACCGAACTCCAGCGTGGTAGGCCATGCCCTGCTGAAGATCTGGTCACTTAAAAATAAATCTTACAAAAATTCAATTTTAACATACAAGAGCATGCAGCACAGCAGGATAGAAAGAGAGCCCAGTAATTAGAGGCTCAGGTACTGGTTATTTCAGGCAAATTAAGAAAATAGTAATACATTTTATGCAACAACACTTCAATTAATTTTAACCCAAGTGCTGCAAATGAAGCACGTCAAAAAAAATAACATTATCTTATAGGCAAAAATATCATGTTACCAAATGCAGCAGTAAAGTGGCCATATCTTACATTTACCACACAATTAAAAGACCCTATACTAAATTTAAGATTTGATATATTTCCAATTAATGCCTCATTACAAAGATTTCATTGAGATAAAGGTTCAGATAGCTAACAATTTTGGCAAATACTAAAGCCTAACAACGCTTTTTTTTTCTAATCACTTTATTAGCTGATTTTCCTTTCTTCCCCCACCCACCCCCCTCCCCGTCTTATTTTCTAATACGCACACATACTTCTGATGCCAGCTTTTTTTTTAGGCGTAGATTTTCCTCTCCCCAGGCACAGCTTTCCAAAACTGCCGTAGGCTATAGCACAGCACCTCAGATCCCCAAGGCCCAGAGCCTGGCTCCTAATAGCCACTCTCCATCTGTGTCACATGGATAGATGATAAGACACTTCCAGTTTCTGTTTTGGAGTGTACATCCGCACAGGTTGAAATGCCATAGTTGCCAAGGAACAGTCAGAAGCCATTAGCATTTGGGAAAATTTGCCCTGCAGCATTTCTTCCTGGCATCATGGAAGCAGGGTGTAAATCACCAGCACTCTGTGCTCGGCAATTGTAATGAGGCTGTGTGAAATGTTTCTGGTCCAGCATCATTTTTATGATTATTTCCACCTTTTTGGCTCCCCCGTCATGATTCACGTTCGAGGAGAGGTAGCAAAAGTTAGTGGTAGATGAAGGGCTGTGCAGATGGAGGCGAGCTGCACTGCCTTGGGGCTGGGAGGCTGTAATGAAGTGGCTTGTCAGTCTGTAAATACTGGGGTCGCCTCTTCGACGTGATGGAGGGTATCACATTGCAGTGAAAATGGAAACGTCAATAAAATTAATCTGCCAACTCTTTGCTGTGGGTTTTTCAGCTTCTGTGGCCAAGAGAGGTAAAAAAATTTAAACTTACGTAGAAGTTGCCAAGGCGAGGGCCCTTGTTTAACATAATTGTTCAGTGCCACCAACCTCCTGGTAATCATATAACTAGAAGACAGTAGTAGAATTAGCTTCTGCGTTTGTAGCATTCCTCAGGAAGCTATGCAGCTCTGGCTACGCTGAGTCCTAAGTTTATTGTTTTAGGGTTTCCTGAACAAGGTTTTTACTTAGCATGGGATTTATGGCATTTTCTGCTAATGAATGTCTATTCTTAAATTACAAAACCCACAGTCTCAGCGCAATTTCCAGATGTTCTTCCAGGACCTCGGCTTCTTAAACATCAGCAGGGAGCATAAACTCTACACTTCTCTGTTTTCTTCTTTCGTGTGGCTTTAGGCTAATGATGTGCAAGAGAAAAACATAGCCGTTGAATAAAAAAAAGAGCCTGATGCTGTTTCAGTATCCTTCATTTATTTTGCATTTGATTATACTTTGGGTGCTTTCTTTCTTCTTTCTTTTTAATGTTATTGGTTCAAATATTAATGGGGAAATATGGTATATATAGGTGCTCTGATTGATGCCTTTCAAAAACAGGAGGACAAGCACGTATGAATTTTAAGAAAGTAAGAGTCCAGGATTGCCTTGGCGCAGAGTTTTTTTAGATACATAATTTAGATGCCCTCTAGGCAGGCTTTCAAGGCATTTTTGCCTGAGGGTAAAGAAAAATAACTATGACTGTTAAAAGTAAATGATTTTTGCTAATGCACAATTAATGCAAGGAAAGACAGAATAGCAGCGAGAGTGGATGGAGGTAACTCCTGATTTAAAGAAGGCACCTTGCCTTGATATGTACCTAATTCCCGTAAATATGAGAGTCGGAAGCAGTGATGCAGGGAGACAGAGGGTGTCATCCCATGCAAATGCATTGGGGGAAGGGTGCAATGATGAACTGTGGTCTGCTCTGTGCAACGAGCCTTGACATAGTTACTTACACCTTATGCAAAATCCCTGTAATGTTCAGATTTTTGAAGCAGTCTTCAATGTTTAGTTAGAAAATCTCCTAAGCCATCCCATATATTTAGAGAGCGAAATGAGATCAAAACAAAATTATCATTGCAGCTTTTAAACCGAATATAAATTTAGTTGACAGAAGGCTACTTCTCTCTGTCAAAAACATAGCAATAATTGAATTAATGATACATGTGTGTTCATGTGAAGTTTATCAAAACAGGATTGGGAGACATGGTGCCTTGAGTTGAATATTATTCACATAACAATCCAGTATTTTAATGAGAAATGTTATCAGTTTGCATTATCCCAAATCGCTGTGAATCAAATTTGATTGCTTTTGCTTGTTATTTGCAGAGTGCTCAAAATGTGTAACCTTTTGCTTTCCTTTGTTCTGTGAATTCAGGTGATGGGTTAGACAACAGCGTTGCTTCACCAGGCACAGGTGACGATGATGATCCAGACAAGGATAAAAAGCGTCAGAAAAAGAGAGGCATTTTCCCCAAAGTAGCTACAAATATCATGAGGGCATGGCTCTTTCAGCACCTCACGGTAGGTACAGTGGAAAGCGATCCTACTACGTTGGTTAGCATTGCTTCCTTGATGTTGATTTAAATGATGTCTTAAAATTCGTGGGCAGGATTTTTAGGTTGGCGTGCCCAGGGAATAAACCATCGCCCGCAATCGGCCCCCTGACCGCGGTTTCGCTCTGGCTGACCAATTAAATGCTCAGCGCTGCTGGGGTGCAGGCAGGAGCAGGGCGGGTGCTGATGCAAGCGTGGGCACAGGCGAGCGCCGAATGAAAGCCCCCTGAAGGCAGAGGGCTGCCTCAGGGAGCTGAAAACTTTTAAAACCAATAAATAAAGTTTATAAAATCCGGGGGAAAAAAATGTCCACGCGTCACGGTCGCCTGAACACATTCATGATAAAAATTCTGTCCGTGCATTTTTATTTTTTTAAATTTAATAACAGAATAACTCATTTAATAACTCATCCCTCATCTTGGAAGAGGTTTCATGAAAAATGTGAAGTCCGCCCGGCCGATTTGCCCGTCCCTCGACCGTATGGTTGGATGGACCGCAAAGAATCGGAGACAATTGCAACTTTAATTGTACTAATTGGCCTCTTAATTGTCGGCGGGTGCACTCCTGACCTTTGCGCGCGCCCACCGACCGAAACATCGCGTGAGCGCGGGATGATGTCGGGATGCTCGCCCGATGTCATCGCGCAAGATTTCACGTCCAATGGGGTCAAGCGCGTGCCCGCACATTGACCTAAAAATCCTGCCCCCCTAAGAATGCGTTTCTTTAATTTGTAAGCTGTGTACTCCATTTTGTTTAGATATTCAACTTATTTTGATGAGCTCGACAATATATATATATGAATCATCTTGATAAAGTTAGGGTATAGGAACAGGAGTGGAACATTTGGCCCTTGGAGCCTGCCCCACCATTCAATAAGATCATGATCTGCTTGTGGCCCCAGCTCCACTTTCCTGTCTGCCTCGCATAACCCTTGACTCCCTTGCCTAACAAAAATCTGTCTAACTCTGCCTTGACTAAATTCAATGACCTGGCCTCCACTGCTTTCTAGGGAAGAGAATTGCACACACCAACGATTCTTTGGATGGTAAAATTCTCCTCATCTCTTTCTTAAAAGGGAGTCCTTTTTATTGTTAAACTGTGTCCCCCTAGCTTTAGCCTCCCCTGCAAGAGGGGACACCCTCCAGGTATCCACCCTATCAAGTCCCCTCAGGGTCTTATATGTTTCAAACATTCTCATGTAGACGATAAAGTTAACAGGAACAGAAGAAGAATGTGAAACACATTTTGGATTGTTTGGCATTGTTCCTGCTCTGGTATTTTGAGGAAATACTTTTAATGAACCACTTCATGAGAGAACGTGGGCAGGAATTTCGGAAGCAGAGAGGGGCAGGAGCTGAAGCAGGCAGGCAACCAGCTTGGCAGCACCATCCCACCCTGGAGCAATTTTCAGGAAGGCTGGCTCTGGGGCGGAATGGCTACCTGCCCAGTTGGGGGAAGATGGTGGTCTCTAATGGTAATGTTACTGAGTTAGTGATCCAGAATCCCCGGCTGATGCTCAAGGAACATGTGTTCAAATCCCACTATAACAGCTGGTAGAATTTTGATTCAATTAATAAAAGAAAAATCTGGAATGTCACGGTCACCACGACAACTATCATTGATTGGTGTTAAAAACCCATTTGGTTTGATAATGTCCTTTAGAGAAGGAAATCTGATGCCTTTACCTGGTCTGGCTTATATATGACTCCAGATGGTTGACTCTTAACTGCCCCCTGAAATGGCCAAGCCAGCCCACTCAATTCAAGGCCAATTAGGGCTGGGCAACAAATGCCAGCCCTGCCAGCGATGTCCACATCCCATAAAAAATAAATTTTAAAAAGTATTGGTTAGCCAGTTGAGGTAATTAAGGGCCAGTTAAGCCCTCCCTCCCATGCCAACTGGCATTTCCTAGTCAGTAGGCAGGCCCCACGCAGTGGCTGAAACACAGCCAGTTAAACAAGATGGTCTCCTGGAGAAGAGGAGGTGGGGGGAAGGGAACACATTTCATTGTGCAAGGGGCCACGCCCATGCCCATCAGGGTGGATGGGCCATAGCTGTGGCCACTGGCCATCCAGTGAAAGAATTGCCCCTCCACCATCACGGCCAGGTAGCCTAGGCCTTTTTTGCATTAAATTCCTTTCCTTTTCTTCAGAAGCCACCTCCATTGTGAGGCGGCCTCTCTCTCTCTGTCTCTCTGCCTGAATTGGCAGCTGCCGCCTTGGACAGTGAGGCTGCTGATGAGTCATCACTGGAGGGCCTCCGATTGGGCCTCCAACCTCGGGAAAATGTCCACCATCCTTAATTGGACGATGGGTGTGCCCTCAGGCCACTAATTGGTCAGTTCAGTGAAAATTGATGACAGGTTATTGCTCCCGACATGATGCTGGGTCGGGACTCACATTTGACCTCGACCTTGAGGTCCTGCTCCCAAAGCGGAAAATCCTGCCCCATGTTTCTGAATAAAAGGGCCAGAAGTGCACTCTCTGACCACATTATGTGTGTATGTGTATATATTGGTCTTCAAATCACTGCTGTTAATACTGGCTATTGATATACAGTTTAAATGTGAACAACGCTAACTTCTGCTTCAGTTTTGTTAGCTGACAAAAACTGGCCTTTTGGTGATTTCATTATATATTTACAGGGTTACTAACTGTGCCATTGTGACAGGAGAATCTCAGATGTTAAACTGGGTTAAGTCATTCAACCAATAGGGAAGTGAAGATATTACCTACCAGGCCAGACTTAATTTTTATCCTAGGTTAGAGACAGTGAGAGACTATGGCTGGGATTTTCCGGCCTAGCTATGGCGGGACCCACCATGGGGAAATGCAGCAGGCCAGCCAGAAGTCCATTGTCTTTGGGTGAGACCGGATGATCCCGGCAGTGGGTGGGACTGGAAAACCCCGGCCCATGTTTTAGGTTGTGTTTCACAGAAGGTGCTTTCCAAGTACCAAGGCTCTAAAGTATAAGCAAGATCATTTTTAAGGCTTTTGCTTTTTTTTATTGTAGAAAGCAAAGGAATTTTTTTTTGATGAATTCAAAGGATATTAAAGCAATATGTTGGTAAATCCAACAGCAGTGCAGCCAACCAGCTGTAAACTAACCAGAATCGGAATGTGTCAGGCCCCGGGGCCTTGCCCACCAGCTCCTGCGCCAAACAAGGCCATCAATTTTGGAGGAGGAGGCCAGGATTGGGTGGGATGGAGATGAGGCAGTGGGTGTGGTGGTTGCGTGCAGTGTGCCCTAGTGTCATGGGTACCAGCTGTTGATACTTTAATTCAGGGTCTCAACCTTACTCCACATGCTCCGATGTAGTCAGCATCAGTGGTTCACACTCTGACATGTTGGGTTTCGCCCTCTATGTTTTCATGGCGCTCACTTTACAGCAATTTTGCAGTTGTAATGATGGTGAACCTGTCAGCATTCTTTGTCATTGCCCTGTGAAACCGATGGCAGCACCTGACATCCACACATGTGCAGTCAAACTCAGGAACCAGAAGTTGCTGGCAAGGATTCGCAGCTCATCCAAAGAGTGAACTGCTGAGCATCCCACAGTCAGCACTCTTTGGAAATCACTGAACTGACAAGAACTTCCCTTTTACGTGTAATATCACTGTTGAAACCCTCTGAATAGTCATGCTTTGTTAATAAAATGTAACTGGGTTTTTAATGACGTACTGTTATAACTACTTCTGAACAACATCTCTGGCCCTGAAAAACTAATTTTATATCCGTGTAACGTCAAAATGTTTCCAATATCATAATTCTACAGTTTAACAAAAAATTAAGCGTATTTGATATTCCAACTTCTAAACTGTGCAACCAAATCTTTATTTCACTTGCTATAAAATTTTTAAAATCTGAAGGATAACCAGGGCATTTTACTTCCCAGTTTGCTGTCGGTGAGAATTCTGGCTTCTTAGCTATGTGGTGACATCACTGTTGCTGGAGGTCCCCTTGACTTGGCACCAGGCTCAAATTAATGTTGGAAAGGTGAAATTCACGCCACAGAGATTGCTAGATCTTTTTGGGTAGTTTTCTTTGAGGTCAGCTTCGAGTGCCATGGCTTCACTGCGGGCTGCAAAATTTTGGCCTATGTCACAAATGAAAGCAGCACCTGTATCAAAGATGCAGTTGCCTCAGTGATTTGAGTTCCATCAATCCTTCGTTTGGTCTCACGACAGATTAAATGCAGGGGTAGTATTAAGTAGGTGGGGGAGGAACAAACTGACTTAATACAACATTCCCTGATTAATTTAGATCTCTTGCTGGACAGTTATAGAAATGCTCTCCTTGATTGATTCATCGAAAGACAATGTTCATTCCACTTGCCCAGTTCAAAAGGGGGGAGCAAATCACTTTTTAAAAGGGAAAAATACATTAAATGGGAGCAGAACGTGAATTGAAATTATTTAGAATGTTCTGCATGTGAAAGAATTAATTGGTATAAGGGGATACTGTGCAAAATGTCTTTACCTAGGTTGCAGATATCTTTACTGAAAGATGTGCCTTCTGCAGAACGCCACTGTTCCCAATTAGCCAGGAATGGCATTAGTATTTATTCTAGGTTTTAATTTTTGCTATTTAGTTTTAATACATTCAAAACATGTGCATTTCTAAAGATTTATAAGATGCGGTTCAGAAACTGCAAATTCATTTTGCTGAATGTATTTATGGCTGGCTCTTAAAGAGTTAACCAAAAAAAAAACTTACCTGCTGAAATCACAGCAGACTTAACATTTATATATTTTTAAAAATTGTTCCCGTCAGATAACGTTCTCTCCCCCCCCTCCACCACCGCCCCCCTCCTGTTTCAATGCATTTGTTTAGCCACAAAGGTGGGTTTAAAAGTAAACTGAGAGGCATTTGTTAAGCTGCTGCAACGTCTTTGTGTGCACTTTAAGCTGGGAGATGCTTCGTACAGTATGTGAGTCCAGTACTACAGCTGGGAGGCAGCTGCTTCCTTTGTAACAGCATTATGCACTGAAGTGTGCAGCCCCTGTCATCACCTGACTACCTTTAATCAAAAAAAATTATTTCGTTCCTACAGCGACCAAACTTTGCCAGAAGTATTTTCCACCTGCAAAATTAAATTGTCTTAGTTCGGGAGATAAACCATTGGGCAAAGCTGCAGTTACATAAGCAAATTCTAATGCACCACTACGAATAAGATCAGTAACTTGAGGATCTGAGTTAATAAAAAAAGTTTCTCCAGTTCTGTGGAAGGTTAAATGAAATGTACATAAACGTTACTTATCTGTGAATTGTTAAAGTCAAACTCCTGAAAATGCAAGATCTGGCCTTCCCACAAAATGACATTCAGTGTGTCTTTGCATTCAAACAACTACATTGAATAATTCATGGTCAATGTACAAATATTTGTGGAATTGTTAAAGGATGATAAATCAGGGAACCCTAAGAGCAGAGTGGGTTAATGCACCGTGTGCTTGTGACACTGAGCTGCAATGACCAAGAAGGTCCCAGATTTAACCTGCGGGCTGTACCGAGTTTGTTTTATCGCAGGCAGGCTGCTGTTCAGGGCACTTCAATTGACTTCAGCGTCCTCAGGCTTTCATGAGGAGGGAGAAACATGCCAGGGATTCCTCTCCTGATTACTGATCCAGTAACCTCTGCTGGATAGAGCACATGTGGAGACATTCAGTAAGGACAGAATCAGCTGCAATTTCCCTCCTGCCCCCACCACCACCACCACCCCACCCCCCCGCACCACCCCCAGCAACCCCCCCCACTCCACCCAGCTCCCCTCCCCCATCCTAAACCCTAGTACAATAGTCACTTCCCATACGTGAAGAACAGCCAGCTTCGATGAGGTACTGGGGGGACCGCCAGTTGTTGATGCCAAATTCTAGCAATGAATCACATCTTCAGCAGAGAGTAGAGAAAGCGAGGAATATTTTAGTGCATCAGTCAGTCTAGAATACAGTTGTGTTAACTTTCAGAATCTGTGTTTTAAGTGTCGGCATGCATACAATTAGTACAATCACATGATGCCTGTACGGCAATAAAAATCCACATCAACCTATTCCGACAAGATTTTACTGTTACACAGTTGGTGTGAAGTAAAATGCTTTCATTGAAATGGTCTCCAGGCACAGTTTGCACATGCACTAATGACGGTGTCGTGTAGACATAGCACTGTACTTTCCCCCTATTAAGGCAGAAACTTGCACTTGTTTTAGCAACGAACGTAACTGTTCAGATTGCAGCCCTTCGTTTTAAATACCAGCTGCAATTTGTCAGTATTTTGTGTGGGAGAGTTTCTAGATTTACAGTAAGAAGCTTCAAGATTGGAAATGAAAAACAAATCAATCCTGAGGGCAGGATGCGGAAACAGATTTTATAGCAATATTCTGTGTGTCTTTATTTTGTATTATGGGTGTTAATGCAAGATGTAGGTGTGACTTTAATGGGAGGCAAAAAGACCAGCAGACAGGTCGGGGTGGATCATGACATTTTGCACTAACCTAGATTGGGTGGGAGAGAGAAGCCCGTTCTACACTGAAGTCAATGGGCAAGGTTTTCCTGTGGTCTCGGTGAGGACCAGTTGGGGGTCCCGAGCACTTGCTAGCAGCAGGACTGGCTCAGCAATTTTATCAGCGTTGTTTTCCTAAATGGTCGTCACCAGGACCACCATCATGTTAAGGGTCATCAGAGGAATTGCAGACCCTGCCAATCCAATCAGAGGGATTGCAGACCCTGCCAATCCAATCAGAGGGATTGCAGATCCTGCCAATCCAATCAGAGGAATTGTAGAACCTGCCAATCCAATCAGAGGAATTGTAGATCCTGCCAATCCAATCAGAGGAATTGCAGATCCTGCCAATCCAATTAGAAGGATTGTAGACCCTGCCAATCCAATCAGAGGAATTGCAGATCCTGCCAATCCAATTAGAAGGATTGTAGACCCTGCCAATCCAATCAGAGGAATTGTAGATCCTGCCAATCCAATCAGAGGAATTGTAGATCCTGCCAATCCAATCAGAGGAATTGTAGATCCTGCCAATCCAATCAGAGGAATTGTAGACCCTGCCAATCCATCAGAGGAATTGTAGATCCTGCCATTCCAATCAGAGGAATTGTAGACCCTGCCAACCCAATCAGAGGAATTGCAGACCCTGCCAATCCAATCAGAGGAATTGTAGATCCTGCCAATCCAATCAGAGGAATTGTAGACCCTGCCAATCCATCAGAGGAATTGTAGATCCTGCCAATCCAATCAGAGGAATTGTAGATCCTGCCAATCCAATCAGAGGAATTGTAGATCCTGCCAATCCAATCAGAGGAATTGTAGACCCTGCCAATCCAATCAGGGGGATTGCAGACCCTGCCAATCCAATCAGAGGAATTGTAGATCCTGCCAATCCAATCAGAGGAATTGTAGATCCTGCCAATCCAATCAGAGGAATTGTAGATCCTTCTAACTGGCAGTTCTGTAGCCTCGGCACCTGGAGAGGTGGGCACCGCTGAGGCAGGTCAGGGATCATGAGAGGGCATCTCAGCATGGAGTCCTCCTTTGGAGGGGTAAATAAAGATATTTCAGAACAGAGGGGCCGAGCGGGCAGGCTGATCTGGATGGGTGAAGGGGGGAACCTTCCCTGCCCATGTCCGCTCTTTGGGGCATAGAGCCTCCAGCTCCAATGGTCCCTCAGACTGCCTCAGGGAGGTACGGAGGGTGTGTTGCAGTCTTGCAAGCGGTGTTTCCTGGATGAGGCATTAAAGTGAGGCCCCATCACCCTCTCAGGTGGATGTAAAAGACCTCATGACACTAAGTGGAAGAAGAGCAGCAGAGTTATATTTGTGTCCTGTCCAATATTTAACCCTCAATCAACATCACAAAAAAACCAGATTCTCTGGCCATTACTGATTGTTGCTTGTGGGAGCTTGCTGTGCGCAAATTGACTACCACATTTCCTGAAGTACAACAGTAATTACAATTCAAAATAACTTCATTGGTTTTAAAGTTCTTTGGAAAATCCTAAAGTTATAAAAGGCGCTACATAATTGCAAGCCTATTGTTCTGCAAGGGAATGAATGACCCCCTGACCCCAACGGCCACCTGAAATATGGCCCAACCCAGTATCAGATTAAACATCTTTCAGACACCCTCCAGACATGGGACCTTGGTCCCCAAAATTTACTGGCACAGCAAGATCCAACTGCTTTTATTTCTCCCCCCCCCACCACCTTGCCCCTTGTACACACATATTGTGTGTGGTTTGATGTTAGAGTGGTAGAGACCAGCGAACAGCTCACCTGAGCAACACCTGAATTGGTGTGAAATGCGAGGAAAGTGGAAGAAAATTAACAAATTGGTGGAGCAATTTCTGAGAATGCCAGTATCACACGTAAATATTTTATTATAGTGGTATTGTCTTCGATATCAGTCGCCAAGATGTGCAAGAGAGTGTTGGGGGGATTAAAAAATTGTTAAAATGGGGATCATGCCCACATCCAATAGCATGTCCCCAGCTGCCATCTTTACAGTGATTGGTTTTGAAGCCCATAATATTAACATATTTAAATCAGTCTCCCATGGTACAATTGGCTGATTTAAATGTAACAGTTGTTGCATGGATTTCCCATGGCTTGGAAAATGCAGCAGTGAAATGGAGGTGGGAGCTGTTGGCTTGTGAAGGTAGGTATCTTTTCCAGCGTTCCTTGTGATCCAGGAGCAGCAGGAATGGTTCCATCAGCCCCTCTAGGAAGCCTTTGGCCTCTGCCAAACATGGCCTCCATCTCCCCACCATGCCACAACCACAGAGCTCCCAACTCCCCACTCTTCCCGTAAACATTGACATCCACGCCATGCTGCATCCACGCCCCAACCCCCTCACCCTCCTGGTCAGGATCCCTGATCTTTCCCCTCTCCAAGTGGCTTCTCTTCTCCCCTGCCACCTCCTCCACCAGGTTTAGATCTCCAGCATTCCCCTATCCTGAATGCCTCTCTCTTCCCACTTTCCCTGACCTCAGGCATGGGTGACTGGCTCTCTCCTTACTCAATTGCCTTTCTCCCCTTACCTGCCCCCCTCCACCCAACCCTCCCTCCCCCTCCCTGGCCCTGATCTCTAGAAGTTTCCTTTCCCAACTGCCCCTCTCTTCCACCCCCCAATCAGGCCTGTCTCTCTCCCAAGTGCTGGGAGCTGTCCCTGATATTCCCGGCTACATCCTTCTGTCACTGACCTTCCAGCCCAACCAGCCTATCTATTCAACCAGTTGCTAGGTGGGAAAAAGAAGAGAGAATTTGGAATGGGGTCCTGCTGTTAAATTTGTCAGAATAAGATCATAAGAAATGGAAGTAGGAGGAGGCCATTCAGCCCCTCGAGCCTGCTCCACCATTCAATAAGATCATGGTGGATCTGATTGTGGCCTTAATGCCACTTTCCTGCCTGTCCTCCACAATTCTTGACCCTCTTGTCAATCAAAAATCTGTCTACCTCTGTGTACTCTGCCTAGTCACACACCCCACTGATTTCCTTTGCCTGCACTCCACTTCCAGCTAAACATTGTAACCACTATCTCTTTGGTACGCACTTCATCCACCTGCTTATTTCACAATGACTTCAAAGAGGCAGTGATTTCACTGTGCAAGAGAACCATGTACTGGGTATGTAGATGCACCGATGCACATCATTGTTGAATTAAATTTCTTCTGAAACATTTATATCCTTAATAATTGTCTTGCATGCAAATCTTAATCAATTGTATTTTGTGCTAATTTCCCCGTAATCCTAAGTGACCAAAAGGGAGGTAACTATGTTGCATTCACCTCTTATCCTGTTTTATACTTTAACACTGCTGGTTAAAGGGTCTGGGAACAGACTGTGGAACTCGACGCTCTCGCCACACGAAGAAACAATTCAGTGGCATCATGGATTTCAGTAGATTAGATTATTAATAGTATTATCCATTCATAATGTCACTAGGGTGAATAGTCATGACATCACATGAGGGACAGACACACACTAGCTGAGCTGCCTCTAATCAACAATTCAAAAGGGGGCTATAGAGTAATGGAGAGATGCTCATGGGCCTACAGATATTTCCTTTATTTAACACTGGACTATGTGAGAGCTCATCACAGTGCCCTTCCCCTTTACGAATGTTTGTTCTTTCAGGAGGCATTTTGAAAGGAGAGAACAAGTAACTCATAGGATTTGTTTACCAACCCCCCACCCCACCCCACCCCACCCCACCCCAACCCCTTTCAGCAGTAACCTTTCAACACACCTACTGACCAAGACTGAGCCGCAACTCTTTAAAAGGGTAAAAATGCTTTCCGGTTTCTGCGATGGCTACAATATGATCCAGGCCCTTTAAAAGTCTCACCATTGCTTGAAACTTCTAAACCTCAAGTCAGGAAAATAGAGAAAGGAAGGTGAATATTGGATCCCCATTTCTGACTGTCACTTTGATGTAAAGACATTATTAGTAAATGAAGGTATATTGATTGTGGCTCCAGGGTCAGGATTAACCAGAATGGTCACTGCTCTGTTGAAGCAGTTGGGTATTCTGCCTTGCAGCTATGGCCTTTTTGGAGGTCAGGTGCCCTGTGCCCGTTAGCACAGAGGAATTAGACAGAACATGCGTCTGTAGGCTGATTACTTAACCAAAGACAAAATAATGAGTCCTAAGCAAATACTGACTAATTGAAAGGGCTGTAAATCCATTACATATTGGTCAGGGATAATCAGGAGTATTTAATCACTTTTATCTATTCAGGAGCACTGAAGCTGCAACAGCAAAGCCCTGAACCTTGCCATGTGCTTATTATTCTCATCATTATCAAAATTACTTCACAGCTGTTCTTTGCTACATCACCTCAGCTGGAGATTTAGTAACCTGTAAAATGTTTTTAATTTGGAGTCGAGTGAATATTGCTGGAGAAGCGGTTGGGAGGTTTTATTTTCCCTGTCCTGTTGAGCAAGGCTGTGTTTTAGTGTAAAAGCCTTGGCAGAAGCACCCACCCAAAGCTCTCCTTCCAGACGCAAGTCAAAAGTTTCACTTTGCTTGGTTGTTACTCAGCCTTGACATTTTCCCAGTTTATTGACGAATGAGTACATTTCCCCACCACTGAAGTAATGTGAGAATTTTCCCATCTGGCTATGCTAATGCAAACAAGTATACAACTAAAACCACTGTAGAATTCAATGCAAGTTCTCTTCATTGTCCTTCCATTTTTTAATAACATTGTTTTAAAGCGGTTTTTTTTTTGCTTCCCTCTTTGTGAAGGCCAAACTGTTCTTGTACTACAGTAATCCCTTCCTTAAGCAGTATTGTTTTTTCACATCAAAAAGACTAATTGAATTATCTCATTAATTTAATTTGTTAAGCAAATGTATTTCACCATCGCAGGATGTGCTCTTGCAGGGAGGGTCCTAAGATTTTGCTTCTGAATGGGTCAATGCTGCACTCTAGCATTCATGCATTCATTAGCTTTGTCGGAAGAAAGGAGCATTGGTTGTTTTTTTTTAAACAACCAAGCAGCATGGAGCAACTTTTCCATCGACCGCAGGGGTCTCTCTACATATGTTCTCAACTCTGAGCCATTGTCACCTCCTCTGAACAACTCTGAGGGACAAAAACAACAAAGGCTAGTCACAGTAATTCCCAGCAGTTAGTTTAATGCAGCAAAAGGAGGGTGGGGGGGGGGGAAAAGTAAAGTATAGTTTCCACTCGTTACTGGTTTGTGTTCATTTTTATAGTGTTTTTTTTGTTGTTGCTGTGCAGAAAATTTTTAGTGTTGCAGCTTATAGTGGGGGAGGGGGTAACAATATGCGGAAGGTGTGTTTTTTTAACATGCGGGTATTTAACGGGTATTTAACAATTCTACTTTCTGAGCTTTGAACACTGAAATGCGAAAGACTTTTGAGTTTTGCCCCTATTGTGTGAATAGAGTGGATCATGTAGCAATGCTTAACGCTAGATGCAGGGCACTTGGAGACGCTGGAATTTTACACTAACATTCCCTTGTAGTTGTCCTATGCAAATGAAAGCAGAATTAAACATCATTGAAGCTTTTGCATTCTTTTTCAATTTTGCCCAGCAACATTACCATTGAGTTAAACAAAAACTCCTATTGATTTGAATTAGTTTTTAAAAATACTCAAAGCCAAGCAGTAAAGGTATCTTGCTGAGACTGACCTAAGAATGATTTTCATTGACTGGAAAGGAAGGATCCTTAAACTAGATATATTGAGAAGCCCTCAGATCACTCAATTAGCCCCTTGGCTTCCTTTGCCTGTCCTCTCAAGGACTCTCCTGTATGCTCTGCAAAGAATATATTTGATCACAGAATGAAAACAGGAAGTGCTCAGGCACAAAGACCTCCCCCTATAAATGTTCCCATCAATTTTCAGAGAGATGTCCTTATCTTTGCCACAACAAACACATTGAGGTGGCTTTTATTTCGCTGTAGAGGCTTTCAGGCCTTCATTAGAATGTGACAGACTTTGATGGAATAAAAAACGTTACTTTTTCCAGATTTAAAAAAAAAGACCCTCCTCAAATGAAATACCACAATCTCTTCTGCAGAGCCACAAGTTTATATTTAAGGTCACGATACAATTGCTCATTTCATTTACCTGCGCGAGTAGAATAAAATTAAAGGCGTGGGGGTTAGTCGGGAGATCACTGGGATGCAATATATAATTCTGAAAGAAAAAGATAATTGATGTTTTTGAACTTAAATTATGACAAATTTTGGTCATTGGCACAATTTCATTTCTGTCACCATGGCAACACCCTGGTGATGAAAATTATCATTAAGTTTGATACAACACACATGGCCTTTAAGCTGTTAGGCTAACAGTTAACCATGTTACACATGGCTACAGGCAATCTTATCCTAGGAGGGGATGTTTGCTTGACACAAAGACTAGTTCACCCATTATAGTGTGGACATAGACATGAGCGCACCCTGTTTGAGAGACTGTCCTTATCCCAGCAGTAGTTCAGCAGGGCCCCTTTTATGTTCTGTCTTGTTGCAGTAGAATGCACTGCAGCTCAACCGGCTGAGTTTCAATGGTCCCGATAGCCAGGACATAACTGCTCATTGTTTGTATTAATAATTGCCAAAGTTACGTTTTGCACTGTCATCAGTCTTTCAGTGAAGGAAAATAATATATAAAAACTTTACCTGATGGTAAAGGCAGGAGTATTTTGAGTTATTCTTAATGCATGTTTTTTGGTACAAATTCCAATATTCTTTTAAATTTTGGATTGCATTTACAGTCTCAGTTTAACCCATTCTTGTCCTTTGGACAGTCTTTATTTTTTTTGTCTAGTGGGACTGGTATGACGGGGGGTGGTGTGTGGGGAGGGTGGGGGGGTGTGTGGATGGTGGGGGCTCACCGAGATTCAAGACTGATTGAGGCTGCTAGTCTCATTTGTCATGTGCTTGTTTGCTGTAGGGACTCGATGTCAGCACTTTGGTCACCCATAGCAACCTAGGGACAGTTCACTTGTCACAGACCGTGCCTATAGAAAACTAAATGTTCCAGAGCTCATCAGTCACAGAGCTATCAGATAATTATGGCAAAGGCCACCAAAGCCTCTGCTTTTATCAAACAAGGTTCTCTGCAGCCTTTTTTCTACAATGGAAAGGACAGAAGTCAATACTGTCTGCCATCTGTTGTCTTTGTCCTGCGTTCTCACATGAAGTAATGAAGCTATGAGATGGGGATATTAACCCCTCCAGGATTGCAATAACTCACAATTTTTTTAAGTCAGGCATAAAACAAAACTTTTCCTTACAGGAAGGCAAAGATGTTCTCTAAGTTACAGGTTTGAATCCAGTTACATTTGTTTGTAATGCTCCAGATCAGCCTCTGTTATATAAGGGACTTAAGGCTATGTTTTTTTTAAGGACGAATAGGACCAGCATTCATGTGACTTTTAGACCCTCCCCACCCTGCATCACTGAAAACGGTTTTTTGCCAATTGTTTTGTGCCCTGTGAATATTTAGGTGACGATAGAACACCATTTCCGCCAAATTGTCATGCCGGTGCTATTAATGGTTTTCTCACAGTAATACTCAAAGGACTTATTCACCTAGAGAGATGGCAAGTGAGAATGATCACAGCCATCCCCCGCTCCACAGAGCCCCACCCCCATCCCCACTCCCCAATATTTTCCTGCTTAACCATCAGGTTAAGTTTGCCTGAAAACAAATGAGTGGCACCCTGGGCTAATGTTGTCAGGAAGATAACATTACTGTAGGTTTTCCAAGACCGATGCATCAAAGGGTTTTGGTTTGTCACTGGGCACTTATTATATCTTGACATTATTTTCATTTTGCTTTTCCCAGTGTCCAGTCACATGTTTATGACACTGTAGAAAGCACCTCTTGCCTCTTTAATTGACATAGAGGATGTTTAGCCTAAACACAAAAAAAAAATGGCCGTGTCTTACATTTACTTCAAATTCTAATCCTGGTGTTCGGCAGTGGACTACAATATGAGTATAAATATGCACTCTTGGAGGAAAGGCTGGTTTGCTGCAGATTTAGAGACGTATTTGAAACAGCTAAAGCTTTAGCCTGATTTTGAATGCACAGAATACAGTGTATGATTCATTTGGACAGTGACTGGTGGAAAAGATTGGCAGAAGCTTGAATTATAAAACAACTGGCAACATTAGCATGTCTTGAACACTTCTTTCTCATCTAATAGTAAGATGTTAAGATGTTTTCATGCCTTACAGATCACCTTCTTTATAAAGTGCTACCGTAGGTAAATCCCAAATCCAGCTTAGCTACACTTCAAAGGGCATAAATATTTTTGAACTAGCAGAAGTCAAACACAGTGCTTATTGATGACTTTATCTGTAAAACACAAAGGGTGACTGGAATAGTGCAAGCAATTGGTTTCTCTTCAGAAAGATTTTTGAAACTAAAGCTTGCCGTTTCCTTTACTACTGTAGAGTGCTTAAAAAGTGAAAACAGTAATCTGCACTTTTTGTATTGGCGCTACATGTCCTTCAAACAAACAGACAAGCGTCTGGAAATGTAGGGTGCAGATTATTTTAATCACAGTTTTTCACATGCTTAATATTTTTAACCACCTATTTGAATTAATCACAGTTCCTGGCGGTACCACTTTAATCCCAGCTAAAAATGTTCTTAAAAATATTTTGAGAAGAGCTCTGTAAACTTTAACCGCGTTGAGTGTTTTCCCAAGATTCGATTTTCACTTCGTGCCCGAATGTGATTTGTTTTTTTTTGCAAGCCCCTCACCATCTCCCTGCTAGCAACCTGCCATATAATATTCCTACACTGCGAGATCAAAATTTAATGGATTAAAAAAAGTGAACTCACCTGCCCTCCCACAAATGGCCAGGAAATTACCTGACCATGAAGGCCCTCCATTTATCATCATTGAAAATCCGGACTGTTAAGTCTATGCTCATTTTCTCAGTCACGTGCTTCCTATCAAACTTGCTTATTTGCAATATAATGCACGGATAAAAGTGATGCAATCCCAAGGAGATTGTAAAATGTACTTGTATAGGGAACGGTTTGATAGGGTGTTTTATATCAGTATTCCACACGATCCAGTTTCTGTAGCAGCGCCAACCTTCGCAAAGCAGGATTGCGTACTTTTTTTTTTGCAATCGCTGCTGGAGGGCGTTGTTGACGAGCTGCTGCTTTCAATGTAGTTGCCATTAATCATAGGCTGCCAGGTTGTGATGCAGGTTCTAAAAATGTACCATTGAGATGTTGTTATGTGCTGGAGGCCTACAAACAGCCCAGGTCTTTGATATTCGGCTCACACCAGGGTAAAGAAAATCCAGAGCAAAAGTGCAAATAGACAAAGAACTAGGAAGGGTCGTAGAGAGGCAGTGGGGCAGGGGGAGGTGGGGGGGTGTGGGAAGCGGGGGGGGGGTGGGTGTTGAGTGGGGGGTTGGGGGGGTGGTGGTTGGCGGCTGTGGAGGGGAGGAAAGTAGTAAAATCAAAAACAGACACCGGGACCCTTAAGTTTGGTTTGGCAGGGCTGCTATAAATCTTTAACCTTCGACTTCAAAATTAAACTCTACGCTATTGTATTGATGCAATTTTCGATTAGGATGCATTCCGTATCTCTTGTGGTAATATCGTTCTGGCTATCTAAACGAACATGGCCGCAGACTTTGAATTAGTTTTGCTTTTCCACAGTAATATAATTTTTGATATCTAAGCATGCAACTGCTAAACCACTCCTTTGTATGTCCATAATTGTGAGCAGGTTTGCTTTACCAATAAAATGGGAAGCAAGGCAACTACAGAGGTGGCTACCTTATGAATATTCATGGTGCCAACCCCTCCTTTCTTAGGGGCTCTTGAGATTCCCTGATGTCAAAAGCAAGCTTGCGCAGGCTGTTATGACACCGTTCACAGCCACCTCAGCAACCCTTTGCCAGGGAAGAGGAAAAAAAAAGCCTGTAATTATCCACACTTTTCTGAATCCCCCCCTTAATGTTCATTATTTAAACCAGCAGCAATTACAAGTTCAAAGGGGTTTAGGAGGCTAGCAACCTGCATAATCACTGCCAAATTAAGCAGGACTCATTCGTCACAGAACAGTACACTCTGAGCAGTGAATCATGCATGCAGTGACAGGCACTGATTTACATGAAGACAGAAAGCCGTGGCCTGTGAGGTAGGGTTGAGCAATTCTCGATCCTCCAGTATCCTGGCGCGTACCCTATTCAGTTTGTTTTGGGGGGTGGGGAGGGTGGAAATCGCAGCTATCACTCGCATGCAGGTAAACCCATTAAGCAATTGTAATTTATACTTTTAGCTCCTGGTTTACTCGCTGTGTTTAGCCGCACAGTAATCGAGTGACACACCGAGCACTTTGGTTGATGGGCACTAACTGAACACGGCGTGCGTGCCCTTAGCTTAGCTTCCCGCAGCTACAGAGATACTGAGCGCTGTCTACGGCATTGCCTTTCAGGTGGTGATTGAGCATTCCAGGGGAGAATCTCTGTGAGATCCTATTACAACAGCAAGTGACCAGGGTCACACAAAAGAACGCGACAAAGAGAAAAGGAAAAAGAGACAGATCTGGGTTTGATCAGGGCCCAGGTGCTCCTTTTTCTCCAGTACAAATCTGACAATTTGCGCCACCCAGCTTCCCCTAATGTCACGGGGCCCTTTGGAAACCTTTCTGCCTGGAATTCCTTCAGATGAATCTGCCCCCTGCTCTGTAACACACATCATTGTATGATTTGTGCAAACCATGTAGCCTTTTTTGTTTGTGTGTGCAGGAAGTAATTTTTCAACTTATTTTTTTCAAAAACACAAAGAAGGGCACTCTTCCCCTGTCTGCACCGCCCCCTCCCCACCCCACACACACTGTCAGGAGGTTGAAATGGTGCCCACACTGTCAGTACCTCTCCTTGGTTGATTTACCAGCAGACACATGGTGCAAAGTGAGAAGGAACTCCCTGCCCAAGCAGTCTTACATTCCTTTCATAGACTAGTGACCAAGGCATGGCAAACTTGCCCCTTAGGGAAGCCCCAAGTTCAAATGTCAAACATAACTGAGAGTCAAACGCAGATTTCCTGCTCGATATTCCAACGTTGTGGCATGGTAGCCGCCTTGCCCCATTCCGAGACTACCCAAAGATTTTCCTCGATAGGTACCAGCCACCTTAGCTCAGCTTTTGCCTTGGTTCACATAAAGACTCTTACTGACCACAACAGTTAACAGCACTCTCTTGCAGAAAGGAAATTTAAGTATTCCTTGCATAGCATCATCACTTCCGAAGACTTGTAAATCAGATTAGCATTGAACTTTGACAATATATGCTTAGGAATCATTCTTAATAGTATGAAAGTATGCATTAGAAGATATATTTTGCATACAAATTTAAAACCTTAAAATGAATGATGCCAGTACCTATTGCAGTGAGTTTCCAATTCACTATACTTTTGAAATAGCTTTTGATGGATGTGGAGATTTGAATAACAAGCACCTTTATGTTAATTAGGGAGAACGAAGATGCTTTCTGGGAGAACTAGACATGACTATTAAACACAGCCAGGTCAGAATATGACTCAGACCAAGATGAGTAGAAATCAAAATGCTGCAAATCCTGTCTGGTAACCTCAGAATATTATACTATACAGTAACTGTTCACAGTTATAAGTCCAATAAATGTGGTTCAGCACAACAGGCAGCCAGTAAGGGAAACAGGAATAACAGTTTGAGACAATTGAGTTTCCTTCATGCACACCTACTCTCTTACGTCAAAAAAGGGTTATTATCCTGAGGGTCCATTACAACTGGTGCCTGGTTTGAAGGCATTAGTTAAGCTAGTGCCTGCTGGCCATAGTCTGCAGTTGATAGCTTGATTACTTCATTAATTATTCCGATGTCAAGTAAAAACCAACAGCTGTCTTCTACTTTTAGTCAACTGCAATTCCGCATATGCTGTCGAAGCTATTTGGGCTTCTTCTGTTGCTGGTTTTGTTCCTTTCTTCCTATATGATTCTGAAAGTTGTTGAAAAGAATTGAGACACTTGTCAACAGGAAAGAACTTGAGGTTTATCAAATCTGTTTCAGACCTATTATATATCCAGCTCAAAGGCTAATGACCTGCTGGTGTGCTCAACAATTTAGTCAGCGTTACTGGGGTTGGTAATGATCACAATGGTTGAACATCAGTATTGTTATGCTAATAACAAAGAAACATAAAAGACCAGCAGCTTTAGCTAGGATATGGTAGGACTGTTGCTCTTTTATTATCTTTTGTAATAAAGGATAATTTGATAGAAACCAAAGGGTCAGAGCTCTTGTGTGTTACTATATTTTTCATTGCTGTAAACTGAACTAACTGATGAGCAGCCTCCAGGGAGGAGTCAGGATCACTTTAGACTTCCTGTTAGACCAGACTGGGAAAACAGTTCATGAAAGAAAACAAGCAAATGCTGGTAGCTCAGGCGAAAGGTAATTGGTAAGAACTCAGATATTTGCCATGCATGTATGCCAAAAGATTCCTTGATGCTGATAGCTCCCTTAATGCCCTATTTTTATTGTGGCTGGCATGATAATGTGTGAGCTTTCGTTTTTAAATATTAAATTGCATGATACAGAAATGAGCCTTATACAACATTACATTTGTTTTAGCTACACATGATCCCCATTCACATTCATAGACCCATAGAGACTGCAGTAAGTTTGCTTCACCCAAAGCAAATCCATTTCCCTAAGTCAATTCACGGTAGTGAAGAGGGGTGTTAAGTATTTTGCCCAGTATAGTTGCTGATTTTTCACTTCCAGCTGCAATCAGCAATAGAGGAGGATGTGTGATATGGATCTTCTGCTTCATAGCGAGAAAGAGCTGGGAGTGAGGTGGAAGTTTTTGCTACAGCAGTGATGTGTGCTTGGTTCAGTCAAGGCTTTTAAATCTTGGAATTCCCAATTTAATCTTCTGAAATTTAAGTCTTGGACTAGCCTTCTGTGTTCAAGGACTATGGCACATGTGCATCCCCTTCATGAGTCTCCCAAGGATCAGATGTACACAGCACAAGACTACAGACTTGCATTCCGCAATACCACATAACTCCCTCACTCTCCACCGACTAACCCTCCAGTGACACAATAGCAATCAGGCCCCTACCTACCACAAGAACAAATACTGCCCTTCCAGTAGACCAACTGGTATCAGACTTAAAAATGAGGTTTTGTAAAAATGTATCACACTAAGAATGGGGTCCACTTCCCTCTTCCCATTCCACAAAGCTGCCATAATATCATAGCAGTAAAGTAATTGTGGAACACTGACAATGACATCATGCATGGTTTGAATCCCAGGTTCCTATTGTGATGATAGGAATTTGGGACTAAATTTTGCAAATGTATAGTGACTGGAATTGTTACTGATCATTGTTTTGATGCTGCTTTTTGACTACTACTACTCTAACGTCAAAAAGCTTTGGGTTCATTGACAGAGAGAGGTGCCACAGCTCATAGTATCCAACTAGTATACTCTGACAAGTAATTAAAACAGTTGCTGTAATAATTTTCCTCTTGTATTCCTGAAGCTTAAAATGGGCATAATACTGCCCTTGCTCCTGCTCACACTCACCAGTGACTACAAAGCTTTCAAATTCTGGCCTCTCCATTATATTTCCCACACTCACCAACAGTTCTGTCTGCAGAGGATTTAATATTGCATCCAGGCTTGTCTCACAATATCTCTACAAAGCTGGTCTCTCTCCCCCTCTTTCTCTTTCTATCTCTTACCCCAGTTCTCCTCTTTATCACCTTTTGCACTCACCCACACCTCTCTCCTTCTGGTCCCTATCTGATCCACCTACTCCTCAACCAACTAATAAACACATTTTATTGAGTCAGCACTATTCCCAGCAATTGGGTAAACATCATTTTTACCTCATTGCCACTTCTGAAATTGCAGGATTTTCAGACTGTACATTCCAGGGTTCTAGACAGATGGATTGCAAATCATACTGTCAAGAAATAATTTGCTTATTTGCGAATGCATGCTGGATTTCACTTATTTCAAAGGGACCGAAATATTTCAAAATTTGGCATGGTCCGTATTTGGCTAAATTTAATATTTTGTTCTAGCTCAAATTGGGTTGAACACTGATCCCCATCCTTTATTTAAACGAGGCCACATGCTACAAATTAAGTTTAAATACTGAGCAAATTGTTCCTTGTTGATTGGCTTGGAAATATTCATGTAAATAGTACCAAAGTGGGTTTTGTTACCATCGTTCAGCCCAACGGTACACATACTAACACGCTTATTTCATGAACTAGAGATTCCAGTTAGACTCTAAATCACATCAAATAAAAACTGAACATTCAGCCCAAGTATTACATTCAGCGTTTATGCTCCACGTGTTACATTGTTGTTGCCATAACCATCAACAATTTGCATTAATATAGCACCTTTAATGTAGAAAAAGGATCCAAAGTACATCAGAGGTTTAAAATCCTGTTGATAGTCTTGGGTTTCGCACACCAACACCCCCCCCCACCCCTCCAACCCCGCTGCAACCCCCACGACCCCACCAATGATTTAATCACTTGCTCTTTTTCACACAACGAGTGGTTTGGGTCTGGAATGCACTGCCTGGAAGTGTGGTGGAGGCAGGTTCAATTGGGACATTCAAGAGGGCATTAAATGAGTTTTTGGATAGAAACAATGTGCAGGGGTACGGGGAAAAGGCAGGGCAATGGCACTAGATCATAATGCTCACTTGGAGAGCCGGTGCAGACATGATGGGCCAAATGGCCTCCTTCTCTGCCGTTAAAATCCTGTGATTTTGTGAGGTAATTCTTTACTCAGAAGGATGGACAATTTATAAAGTCCTGGTATGCCCTCATGTTAGAGGACTAACCTTGTAAAGGAAAAGACCAGGAGTGCAGGATTCCCGTGAAGTTGAAGGCTCCATCTATGCCCCAGGTGAATACCTGATTAAAAAAATAAATCCAAACTTTGCAAGTTGCAGCCAAATATTGGGATATAATCCTGCAGTCATCCTGTTCTACTACTTCAAATAGTTTCCATAATTAGTCAAGCAGTTGACTAGCTGGAACATTATATTTGTGTCCAGTAGATGTTTTTAGAAGGAACATGTTGTATTATTTCAATAAGTTGAAAGAAAGTTGAGCCCAGCTTCACTGGGAGAGGTTCTGTTGTGCAGAGTCTGACATTTTTCACCCAAGATGCCGTCATAATGATGCATAATGATTTTGATCCTTTATGTTGACAATCCATTGTTCTGTTGTGTGATCGTGCTCTTTATTTGATGCGCTGTAAGCAGAGGTTTCTGATGAAACGCCTTGTAACCGCTGACTTGAGATAATTCATGTGGAAACCACTCCTCTATTTGTGGTTACTGCAGGCTTTTCTATGAAATTAAGATAAGTGGATTCCTTGTGTGCATGACTTGTAAACAAAAATACTGAACACTCTTTCTAGGAAAAGGTTTGATCTACAGTGAGTATGAAAACAAATCAAGCTATAACACAGGAGCAAAATGGCCTTCTCTAGATAAAGTTTGCTGTGTCAGTGTTTATCCTGTTTTACTGCCTGTGCAGCGGGCATGCTGAAATCACATCTCCTGCATTCACAGCCAGGGACTAGTGTTTGCTGTGTTCTGCTGGCATGTAATAACGCGATCTGCTTTGTGCAGACAAAATATATTAAAAGTATGGAAGAGTGAAGTTTGTGCCCCAGGGAGAAGGAGAGATAATGCATTGAAATTGTTCAGAGGTAGTTAGATGCCTAATGGTCTAATATGTGAGCTATGTGAGGTCCACTGTCTGACTCTCATAAATTCTGACTACACTGATCCAGTAATTTAGGGTGCAGGATGGAGATGTCATCTCTAGTCATCAGTGCTTGGGATCTATGATGCTGGTTCTTTTCTGTTGAGTTTTTTTTTTATATCGGTTTTGTTTAAAGTGAGGAGCAGTAGGTGGTTTAAACTTCTCTTTGCTCCTGTGGAAATTATTCACCGTAGCAACTTTTTTTTTTCCTTATTGGTGAGAGGCAGTTTTAACACAGGGTTTTTGGGGAGCCACATAAAAAGTGCACAAAATGGTGCAGCATTTTAACCGTGATTGTAGTGGACAGTTACGGTTACACCCTCCACTTGTACTGCTGTTGCCCTGGTGTATTTGCTACTTATGCTGAATTGGCAGTTTCTGCAAAATTGGCAGAGTTCCACCACACATTTGGTATTGGTGTACATGAACATCAAGCATGCAGAATAACTGGGACACAAGGTATGTGGTTGTAATCATTTATGTAGATGGTAATATAATCTCCAACTATGTTTATGTCTGAATGTACTGCTAAAATAAAACATGTCGTCATGTACAATAAAATACATTTCGAGTACTATCTGTTAAAATTTAACTGAAAAGCTCCTGCATTCTCTAAACCTCCAAAATCAAAAAATTCCGACATTTATTTTGCGCTTTGCGTACACTTTTCAAGTCCTTACAGTAAAAAGTTTCAACTATTCTGTCAAATAAGGAAACCTTAGTGCAAGAGCCCAGATAGAGCCCCTTTCCGATGTGAGGTAGGGTTTGTTTGATTTATCTGATTTGCCTCTGTTGAAATTCTCTGGTTTACAATGTGTGCACAAGCCATTAAATTGATGTTGATGTTTATTCAGAGGACTGGCTGATTGAGTGCACTATGCAATTTCTACAAATTTATGACAGGGTAGTACAAGTAATTTAGAGAATGTTACCTAGATTCAGTGAAAATTTCACTTGCGTTAAAGCTATATATTAGGACGATAATCGGACACTTGAACCTCCCCATATTATACATGCATGAACACACTAGGAAATGACAAAACTTCACCTCAACCTCACACATCAGTATTGATAGATTTCGGTATGAGGCCTCAGACATATCATCTCAAAATATGGCAGGCTACAGGCTCCACTTGGAAGGCAGCTTGATGATAACGTTGCTCTAGAACCTTGCACCAATTCAGTGAACATAAATTAATGGTGTAGCAAACAGGCGTCTGGCTGGGAGCCAGGCAAGAACAGGAGAGATGCCAACTATTGTTGAGGGGGCAGCACTGTATTCTATGGGGGAGCCCTGTTCACAATAGCACTACATAGCTACTGGGTTTTGAGCATGGCCTTTGAAGTGCATGAAATGATAACTGTTTTATTTCTCTAGACACAATCATGAAGGCCTTTCACTGGAGTTTCCATAATTGTTATTCTGTAGCCTGTAAGCACTGTTGAGGCGGCAAGCAAGTGAAGCCATTTGCTGCAATTTGAATGCCTGTACTCACTGTCCATGTTTAGTAGTACAAGCCTGTGAGGCCAAGTGAGTCATGCAGCATTCCTGCCTGTTTTGGCTGTTGTCAGGAAGTGGTAACACTTAGATCTACATACAGTGCAGCATAAATTGACTATGCCAGTTGAGAGTTAAAATAATTAAGCCTGTACTGTGAAATGTATTGGGTGTTAGATCACTGGCAGTTATTATTGGCCACGATGCTAAGGCAGAGTATTAAGTTTGTAACAGAGGAGATCAAAATTAATATCCAGTTAAAATGTACATATTGTGTAGCTACCATTTCACACCTCTGAGAGCTTCATCAGTGCAGAGTGGTTTCAGGACAGCCAAACCTATGACCTGTGTCCTTAATTCACCACAGTCTGGTTCCACAGTGATGAAGTGATCCATCATCATTGTTACTATATTCTAGCGTGTATTCCACTGGGGAACCTCAATTGCTACAGGATGGCTGTACCAGAAAATGAATGAGTTAGAGATTTCAAATGGCCATACGCATAGCCTAACTTCATCACCTGAAGGTGTGTTGCTTCTTTTCCTACAATAGTTAGTCTTGGTTTTATATGGACATCTTATTGTCATCTGTACTGGAATACTGGCTTCAATGCAGATGGAGCTAATATTGACAGACAATGTAGAAAAAAGTAAATACATATCTTGGTGATGTATGGCAAATAATATGTTTGGGGCTCCAGTGCTGAGCCACTTGAGATGTATTGAGAAATTATTCTACAACATATATTTCAGCCATTTAAAATGATCATTTAAGCATTTTGATTTCACCCACTGCTCTTCCTGATGAAACATCCTTTTTGTTTGTCTAAACCATTAATTATCTTCATTACTGAGTAGAAAATAAAGGACAATTACATTGTTTGGATGAGTTCTGGTGTTAGGAAGCGTATTTATCACAGTGGTATAGTGCAGCACCTGACAGCGGACGATTGATGACCAAGGGTAGTCCAACTGGATAAGGCAGCCTTATACAATGTAAATTACCAACTGTGAATTTAGATTCATCCTATTCATTTCTTTCGCCTCTGCTGAAAACTATTAGCGGTTTAGTAGTAGCAAGGGGTCATTACTAAAATGGACAGGATAAGATGAGGAAAGCCTTCTGCAATTACATGGCTTTCAAAGGGCTAGAGGCCATTCCAAAAAAGTGTCAAAACCCAGCAATCAAAATAACTTATTTTGTTTTTCAAAAAAAAATCCATATTAGGTGTGCGTTACTTCTTTTCCATGCACTGGATATTTTTAAAATGAAGCCAGCAGTCTTCTATAGTTAGACTGAATTTAATCACTGTCAACCCTTGTTTCATGGCTCTCAACATCTCTTGACTGATATTTATGTTTTCGTGCAGCATCCGTACCCATCAGAGGAGCAGAAGAAACAGTTAGCTCAAGACACGGGGCTCACAATCCTACAAGTGAACAACTGGTGAGTGAATTATCTCTGCCTTTTATTACTCTAGTGGCACTCTTTGATTTGTAACTAACCCCGTCTTTTTTGAGATGAAAAACTACTCCGCGCACACACGCGCAACTTCAGCTCTGTGCTGGGCACGAGTCCATTGTCTCAGTTCAAAACGCAGTGGTATTTAGAATAGGATATTGATATTCTATTTTTTGATTTTTTTTTTAATATTTTTTTTTTCCATTTTACACGTGTAGTATGATGGATTACTGCCACCACAGTCATACTAGTTGTCCCTTTGTAGATGGCTTAGCACATAACTTTGAATGACGGAGGGGCTGGGGTGGGTGTGGGGGGAGGGCTGGTAGCAAGGGGAATGTGGAGGTTGGATTAAATAAAATGATCACAGTACCAAAGAAATGATACAGGAATTACTTATCAAAATACTGGCCCGAGCTTTATCTGCAGCTTAATTTTGTTCAGTACATTCTCGGGTGATGTTCAGATTAATTGAACTGACAGTTTTCTTTCAAAATTCAGGGAAGGTATTTGCACGGATTTCAGGTCTTATACAAACTTAATTACATGGAACCCCATTTTATCATTATAATTCCATGTAGCAGAGGTTGTATTTACAAATGAGAAGACTTTCCTTTTATTCGCAGCTTTCCTTAATATATTTATCAAAGCAGGTTCATTTACAAAGTGCTCTATCTGTGGGACACAGGCAGGCAGACATTAACGAAGCTTTTAGGTTTATCGGACTCCGTGCCTGATGAGCAACCTGAGGGTCAATTGATTTTGTGGTTCTGTGATTCATTTTTTTCTCATTTTTCTAGGATCACAATGAGAGACATGCCTGGAGAATTAGCCAGTTTGTCTGCCTTATCTGTCAGGCAATTTTTTTTTTTCCTAGGGAAGTCAAGCTACTTAAATTGGCCACAGGAACTGCTGTTATCTGACTTTAATGCACCCTATAGTGTGGATAGCATTTCAATTACACTAGTAACCAAAGCTTAGCTACGGCCTTTTCATGCTAGTGCTATGTAGAAGGCAATGTGCCTAGCTACAGAGCAGAAAATTGAGTTGCTTAGCTTCTGTCAGGGTGACTTATGCAGAAATAAACTGCTGTACTGAAGATCAAAAAAAAATTACTGAATTGTTTTACATTTAAAAAAAAAAATCACCTTTCGTAAAACCCAATCATTATGTTTGTGTTTGAAATGGTTTTGTGAATGCACTGAGTTCAAGGGCTGTTAAAGCTGTTGGCTCCATTTAGAATTTTAATTTTTTGCCAGTTTACATTATGTTAGATATGATGCATTTTGTATCAAATTAATAATTTATTATATCCTAAAGAACTGACAATGTTCAGAGCTCAGCTGCTCAAACATTAAAGGTTCCCTGTTTATCAGCTGACATTGTCATTTCTGCACAAAAAACTTGGACATACAGCAGTTTGTATGTGTTGGCAAGCTGAAGGTCAAAGGTGATGCAAGGTCTGCACTGTAGACATTGGGCAAGTTATTTCATGTACTTGACCATATTCCGAATAGACACCCCAGAAGTATAGGGATCACACAGTACCTTTCAAAAATGAGAAAGGCTATTAAATAACTAGAAAAATACATGTGAATTAAATTCATGTTTACCAAGCTGAAGGGTGTTTTGCAAAGTGCTGTAATCAAGTTGAACAGCTTCCTTATTTGATATCAGCAAATTAATGGCCAGTGACAGTGGACTGAAGCAGTCATTTCTAGTTTCCAGCAGCCACATGAAAGGAGGTGCTGAATCATTCCTTTGTTTCCACAGCACAATCAAGGCTTGGAGGAGCCACAAGGATGCTCTGTTTTGATATTAGCAAGTGGCGCATCATTCTCATACAGCTGAAACACTGGGTTCAGGATCCCTCGGAGTTTACCTAATGTTCAGTTGTTAGAGGCAAAAAAAGATAGCAAGCAATGTTTAGACTGTGCTGCATAAAATGAAGTTAACAATGTTGTGAAGGCTTCTGTGCAAAAATAAAGAGAGAGGTAAAAGATTGCATTTTATGTATAACGAGATGCAGTTTTGCCTTATTTATCTTCTGTTTCAGTTCTCAACTTAGAAAGAAAGATTTACTTAATTCTGTGGGGTGCGCTCACTTCAGGGAATTTTAGTGCTATACGGGATCTTAAATCACATGATACCTGAAAACTGAGGTTTTGCTCTATAGTGTCAAATTACTGTTTCATTTTGAGTTTATCTGATTGTTGTGAAAACATCTTTAGATTCAATTGTGACTCATGGGAAAATACTGCAGTGGCTACAGTCAGGCTTTTGGCAAGAATCAGTGTATAATGGTACATGGTGTGAAATTTATCTTATCCTAATTTATGATGAATGATGACAGATACCAAATTTTGCATGCCTGTACAGATTCAGTTTATCTTTCTGGGTTAGGCAGTAGTTAGTATATAGTCTAAACTGCAAGCCGTGCAATTGAATAAGAAAAGCTGGTAATTTAATTCGCCTTTGTTAATGTTAACAGAACTGCTAATGCTCTAAATTGGGCTGTGCAGCATTGCTCCATGTGGTACAAAGAGATTGGTCGTTCTTGCTTATGCGCATTATGATAGTTTATCTGACGAGTTTACCTGCCAGCAGTATATGCCTTTTAATTATCTAATATTCGATCTTTTTCAAACTCTACACAAGATGACAGTGAAGGAGCTTAGATGTCTGTAATAAACCTCCACTTTAAGATTTAATATGGTAATTAATCAACAGTTTTCTTTTGAGATTTAATATATTAAAGGCCTGTTATCACACTGGTTATTAGAAAGCACTTAATATCATCATAAATGTAAAAAGTCCCATTTTATCCCACAACATATTACAATAGGGGGTAAAAATTAATAACCATTTTTTGCTAGATTTTTTTATTCTTTCCCGAAAACAGAATCTTCCCATTTTTTTCACTGGAATTACATTATCAATTATATAAAAATGAACAATGATTGTTATTACCCAATCATTATTAAAATATGGCTCCCACTTCAATATTAATAGATTGTTACCAAAAGGATATATCAAATAATTAGCATTGAAAGACGGTAATAAGTAGCTTATTAAAATCCATGGAAAGAATTTCTGACCTTATCACTCTGAAGAATACATATCACATGACAGAGAAGTCATCTTGCAATATAAGCACCCTCCTTGTGCTCCCTGTTGGATCACCTGCCTATGACATTTAATAAGCTATATGTATGATTTATTGTGTGCCCTTTTGACAAGATCTGAAAACTGAAATGTTATAGTCCTTGCTGGCATCTAGTACTGCTTTCATTATACACTCATCTAATGGAAGTGTTACATTTAGTCAAATGGATTATATGTAGAGCTGTGCAGATCTTGCACATTCCCTGTAGTCATTGTTCAGAGCATAATAAAATTATTCTATCAATTTGCCATAAGGGGAACACTAGAGTTCAGTGACTTATACCCCAGTGTGTTTATACTGCAATCTGCTACATCTCCAACTTGCGAAGGTGCAAACAGCACATGGATTCCATTTACTGACTTCTTAACAGTAACTAAAGAATTATCCAAGTTGGAAGCCTATATATATAAATAGAGAGAGAGAGAGAGAGAGAGAGACACGCTAGAAAAGGTTATAATAACTGTCTTAACTCTACACTAGTGACTTAGTGACCCAAAGGCACTCAGTGAAATTGAAACATTGTGCAGATGAAATGATCGGCCTCATTTTAATAATGCTAATTGACAGCTAATTAGGGGATTGCGTTGTTGTTAGGTCATTGTGCTGAGTCCTCGGGTTAACCCAATCCTTTTGCTACAAAACTGTAGCACAGTTACAAACACCGCTTCCAGTATTGCAGTAGTCATTACTTTGAAAAATGGAATCTTAACAGTAAATTACAAAAAAAAGTCCAAAAATAGCCGCCAATTACTCTTATAATTTCCACCTGAATTGATGTAATTAAAGTGCCATTATTCAGAACCTGACACGCCTCATCTTAGCCAGGCCAGGTGATTAGTAACTTAGCACGTTCCTCTGCACCCCTTGTCCACAATTGTTGGTTCCAAAATCTTTGCTGTATCCTGACAACTGACAGCCCAAGCTCCATCACCTACTCTGTAATTTGATCCACTTGCCATCCATGTTAAAGCTTCCTCACCAAGACTTTAGCTTTCCATCCATAAAACTCACATCTTTCACGCACTCTCACACACACTCTCTCACTCTCACACACACACACGCACACGCGTGTAAATACATCAGCACAAGAATCAGAAGTTAAGTACCACCTTATGCCATATACAAAGTTATTTTTGAACAGGTCAGTCTGAACTGAATGTTGAATCATCCACATCGCTACCATTTTGTCCTGGCATTCACACAATACTTGCACCCAGCTTCCCTCGCTTCCTAGTCCACACAAAGGGCTCACTCAAATTGGGGAAACGGACGGTGTTGACATTGGATTTCTCCATGGGCTGGGTTTCATGGCTGCAAATCGGGTGGTCCAGCCCCCGCCACCCCCTTCCCCGGCCCTGGCCCGTCCATAAAATATGATGCGATGATGTCGGGTCAGCAATCCGAAATTACAGAAGGCAAGCGGGTGCGAAAATCAAAAGCCTGTCCGCCATTTTGAAATAACCGATTCACAAGCTATTGAGCTCGTTAAAGAGCTAATTGGACGCAATTTTTCGCTGCCCACTGCGCTTTCTGGGCGTTGGACGGGGAAAAAATGTTTGGAGTGTTTTACGGCAAATTTGAGGAGGTGGCACCAGGGTGGGAGAAAAGGCCTTCTAACTGGAGCACAGCTGCAGAGAATTGGGGGTGAAGGTAGCAGCATTTGGATGTTTTTTGACTTCATTTATCTTTGAGTTCATGTTTTGTGCCTGCCACACGGAATAAGGAGCGATTGAGAGGGCAAGGGGTCTTTAAATTGGCGGCTGCGACCCACGTTCGGTTCACGGCTTAACCCCTCTTCCGCAAGACATCCGCCCTTGATGCGCGATCGGGGACAAAGCCCCCCCCTTGGCACCGCTGATTGGCCACCTTCCCACTAAGCAGCCGCTAATTGGCCACCTTCCCACTAGGCACCGCTAATTGGCCACCTTCCCACTAGGCAGCTGCTGATTGGCCACCTTCCCACTAGGCAGCAGCTGATTGGTCACCTTTCCACTAGGCAACTGCTAATTGGCCACCTTCCCACTAGGCAGCAGCTGATTGGCCACCTTCCCACTAGGCAGCCGCTAATTGGCCACCTTCCCACTAGGCAGCCTCTAATTGGCCACCTTCCCACTAGGCAACCGCTGATTGGCCACCTTCCCACTAGGCAGCCGCTGATTGGCCACCTTCCCACTAGGCAACTGCTAATTGGCCACCTTCCCACTAGGCAGCAGCTGATTGACCACCTTCCCACTAGGCAGCCGCTGATTGGCCACCTTCCCACTAGGCAGCAGCTGATTGGTCACCTTTCCACTAGGCAACTGCTAATTGGCCACCTTCCCACTAGGCAGCAGCTGATTGGCCACCTTCCCACTAGGCAGCCGCTAATTGGCCACCTTCCCACTAGGCAGCCGCTAATTGGCCACCTTCCCACTAGGCAACCGCTGATTGGCCACCTTCCCACTAGGCAGCCGCTGATTGGCCACCTTCCCACTAGGCAACCGCTAATTGGCCACCTTCCCACTAGGCAGCAGTTGATTGGCCACCTTCCCACTAGGCAGCCGCTAATTGGCCATCCCATACTCGATTCGCCAAGCTGAGATGGTGGGGGTGAGCGGGCCACTCACTTTCTGTTCTGCTTTCTTCACCCTGCTGGAAACCGTAAACTCCAGCCCTGTGCCTTTTCTGATGATAAATCAGGGTGAACAAGCGAGAGGCATCATTCAAGTGGGAAAAGACAGAAATTCTCAATATCCTTTGCCCTCTAGAGATGCTGGAAGTGTCCATTGTGCCTCCAATCCAGAAGCAGCAAAACGCACTGAAAAAAAAAGCAAGAGAGTTCCGCTAAACCTAATACATTTCTGGGTCGCAGCAGCTTGCATTTATTTAGCATCTTTAACGTGGAAAAATGTTTCAGGGTGCTTCAGTGGTATAAGCAATAAAGAGCTTGCATTTCACTTCCTCAAGACACCCTATAGATTTTTCAGTCAATTAATTACTTCTGACGCTTTATGATGGCAGGAAATTGTGGAAGTCAATTTGGGCAAAGTGGCAATGAGATAAATGGCCGGATAATCTATTCGACTGACATTGATTGAGGGATAAACCTTGGCCAGTTTTAACGGAAGAACTCCCCTTGTCATCTCTGAATGGCCATGGGATCTTTTAAAGCCTAACTGAGTGGATTGTGTGCTCAAATTGCTGGAATGGGGCATGAACCCACAGTCTTCTGGCCTGACAACCAATAAGGAATTGGTTAATCTTTTGCCTTTCTTATGGTTTATTTCTGCATTTGCTAATGTATTATAACCCCCAGTGCCATCACCCAGAAACATAGGGTCAGGCACATGAAGAGCACTCAAACCTGTAGCTGTTGCTTCAACTACCCGCCTGACATTAGGACTTAGGTGAGACAAACTTTTTTTCCGGTTTAGCGTGGTATCAGAAAAACCGAATTCATAGGGCAGAATTTTTCACTGGGCCGCGGGTGCACGCCCAGCGCGCTCGAGTGTAAAATAGCACCTGATGATGTCAGACGAGCGTGCCGACATCATCGCGCACTCGCACAATATTTTGGTCGGCGGGCACGCACTAAACCCGGACACGCGCCCGCCAACAATTAAGAGGGCTGATTGAGCCCATTAGTGGCGCATTTAAATGAGATTTTTCACTGCCCGTCCGACCTTACGGTTGGCAGGCCGGGTGAATCGGCCAGCCGGCCTTTGCGTTTTTCAGGAAACCTCATCTGAGGACGGGATGCGGTTTCTGTCATTAAATAAAAATAAATAAAAAACGTTTGGACAGAACTTTTATGCTGTGTAAGTCGAGGTGACTGCTTCTGATGTGTGGCCATATTTTCCTGGTTTTTAACATCTCCATTTTTTTTGTACTTCAATTCTTCAGCTCCCTGAGGCAGCTCTCTGCCTTCGGGGGCTTTCATTCCGCGCTCCCCCCCTTCCCCCCACCCCACCCCAGACCCGGGGGATGTGGGCATCGCTAACTCGGCTAACATTTATTGCCCATCCCTAATTGCCCTTGAGAAGGTGGTGGTGAGCTGTGGAACTTGGGTCACTGTTCAAATCGTAACTGAGCTCCCTTAACCACAAATATCCCTCGTTCCACCTCCATGGAGCTCTGCTGTTGTAAAAACCCTATCTAATTCACACCTTTAATCACAATTTCTTTAACGCTCCCCCCCCCCACCCCCCGACCCCCTCATCTAGATGCCCAATAAAGACTTGCATTTATTTAGCATCTTTCACAACCTCGGGATGTCCCAAAGCAATTTACAGCCAATGAAGTATTTTTTGGCACTATTGCAACATAGGAAACATGGCAGACAATCTGCGCACAGCAAGCTCCCACATACAGCAACTTGACAATGACCAGCTAATCAATTTATTTAGTGGAGTCAGTTGAGTGATGAATATTGGCCAGGACACCAGAGAGAATTCCATGTTATAATGCCTTTGGATCTTTTATATTCACCTGAAAGGGCAGGAAGGGGCCTTTGATTTAACATCCCATTGAAATGATGGCACCTCTGACAGTGCAGCACTCCCTCAGAACTGGATATGGGCGCAAATCTCTGGAGTGGGGATTGAACCTGCAATCTATTGACTCAGAGGTGAGGGTGGCAACAAATCCCCTTCCCCAAAAATGACTACTCTTTCAGAATGGCTCAACTCCTGCCTTTAACCTGCATAAAATTCCACATTCCCATTGCTCATCTGTACCAAACTCCATTGGTTGGCTCCGCCCAAGAGAATTGAAAGCAAAATCCTGATCCTTTCTGGCAAACAACATGAAATGATCCCGCCAGTCTCAGCTACCCCCTCCAGCCATGTGTTCTGCAACTCCATTCTCTCATCCCAATTATTAGTAGCCACTTTTTCAATGCCCATATCCATGCTGTTTGGAACCCCCTCCCCATGTCACTCCACTTTGCCGTCTCCAGTTTTGCTTTTAAAAAGGCTGCTAAAAGACTCTTCAGCCATGTGGCTAGTCCCAGCCCGCTCCGCCAACTCCACTTCCCCCACCCGCCCAGACCAGTCCCCCTCTTGCTCAGTGCCTGTCGTGTCCCACTCTGCTGTAAGGCACTTGGACAACATTCTCCCTGTCCATGGTGAACGCTGTTACAAGTGCACGGTACTGCTATAAGAAAGGCAAAAAAAAAATCTTGCTCTGTGGAACAAAAAAAGGACCCAAAGTACTCACAGTGATCTTTACATCACACAGCAATAAAAATGTTGACTGCTTATAATTAGCAGGAATTACCCACCTGTTACATTGCTGTTTTGTTATTTCACTGGTGTCCAACAACAGTAAATCAGGGGGGAGCTGTGGCCTCCAGAAATGGTTACCAAGTACTTTTAGACATGGGCACTCATTATGAAAAACAGGTGGCAGCAAAGCAGCTTTGTAGGTATGTGTGCATCTTGTATTAATAAAATGTTCAAATAGCCCAAGCGAAAAAGGCAAACTGATATTTAAAGGGGCAGTATTGCCTTGTGGAAAGAGGTGCATACGATGCCAGGGGCAGCTTATATCAGGTTCTCCCGTCTCCCCCCAACCATAAGGATTGTGCGACACTATCGTTGGGGCAACAGTCTTACTGCTTTGGTCTGAAGTCACTCTTCAAAAGAAAATTGCCAGAATTTCCTTACTGGAAGCCACACGGCTTCTAGTTATTGTAGATTTATTCGATGTAACCACGCTATTTCCCGTAGAACAGTAGAAGCATTGTCGATGTGACAATATCAGTGTTCTGTACACAAAAACTGATGCCTTGCAAACCTAGGATATCTCAGTACATGGGCCCTTTAATACTTGTGAGCAAGATATCATGATATTAAAAAATTAGTGAACCTAGAAAAATTATTCAGTTGCTTAGAGGCAGGTCAAAATTATGGGCTAATGTTGCAATATTATTATATCTGAACAGGGAATTGTATATTAAAGCTAGAATTTTTTCCCTTGTTTGAGGTACCAAGTTTTTTTCTTATTAATATCTAGTAGCAGCAGTTGTGTGATATAGCACACTGAGTCAATATGGAACAGGTTGTATGCATAAATCAACTTTAATTTTAAGGTGGGTGGCAGCAAGGAAACAGTATTGAATATAGACAGAGAAAAATAGACTAAAACAGAGTGAAGGATGCAGTGTACACAAATAAGCCGCTTAATGCATCTTGGCACACAGTGTAAGCCTTGTAGGAGCTCAAAGAGCCTCAGGCAATCTGTGAGTTGAATAGCAATTTTATTACTTTGTCATTAAACCAATTTCACAGCAGTATTGTTTGTTAATGAGCAGCAGCAAACGAGTGAAGATGTCACATAGTGGAATAGCAGTGAGATTTGTGACCAAGGACTGCATCACTCAGATGAAAAGGCCATCGAAGGCTATAAAAAGGAACAATTTAGGGGGGGGGGAAAGGCAGTCAGTCTGATATTTTTGAGCTAACAGCTGTAGGAATAATGTCAAAATAAAACTTGCTAAAGCAGATACAGAGAACAGCAGAGCAAGTTGTGCTTTTACACTGCTGTTAAGTGAGGGGAAAGAGCATCTGTTCAACTTGCCTATGTTATCTGTTACATTTTGTAAACTAACATATTGTTTTGCTTAATGACACTTGCATTACCAGAAGTCTTTGTGGAATATAGCACATGAGTTTGGAAAATGCCTTACTGAATAAACAAATAGCCTTACTCTCACTAGCTGCTATCTTTTCTTTGTAGGATATAGAGTATAGATGTCTCTACTGCAACACTTTCCCATCCTCTGAGATTTGTGGTTCAAACTATGAAGTTTGCTTCAGCACAAAGAGGCAGATTTGCATCAACATAAATTGCAACTGGTGTGTCACCAAAATACACCTACTCAGTAACGTGCACTGACCTCTAGAGGGCAAGCTCACATTGCTTAGGCAGTATAACTGCAGTCTAAGATGGTACTTTCTGCAGAGTATGCTAAGTGAAATATTGTACTGAATATATTCAACTCTGATCCTCAGACTTGTGTAAAGAAGGACTTTAACTTTAAAAGTCAAATTTATATTGAATGGTTGTGAATTATCTTCAGGGAAACTCTTATTTTTAAAATATGCTTAGACATCCTCAAAATGGGGATAGGTTACATATGCTTGGCTTGTATTTCCTTGAATATAGAAGATTGAGGGCTGATCTGATTGAAATGTTAAAAGGATTTGGGCGACTAGATGTGGAGAAACTATTCGCTCTGTGGGTATCAAGAACACAAGGATATAAAATTAGAATAAGGACATTTAGCAGTGATGAAGTGATTGATTACATAAAGAGTAATAGAAATCTGGAATTCTTCCCCTCCACCCCCGCAACTCACCCAACCCTCCAAAGACTGTGGATTCTAGCTCAGTTGGTGCTTTGAAAGTAGAGATTGAAGTTAAGGTATCAAAGGATATGGAACTGCACTGGGTAAAGAGAATTGAGGGACAGGTCGGCCGTGATCTAATTGAATAGTGGAGCAGGCTGGAGGCAGTAAATAGTCCTACTCCTGTTCTTAATGCTCCTATTCCGAATCACACCAGAATTGAGATAAAACCTTATTGCTGGTATCATGAGTGTAGGGCGTTGAAAGAATATGATTTTCTGGGTTAATGTGCCCATGTGATTAAAATCTCTCGTGAGCCAGTGCTCATTTTCAGGATCCTGGGAGTTCAGCGAGACTTTTTTATGCCTGGCAGGCCAGAAACAACTGGCTGACCTGTTCTAGTTGGCAACTTTTCAAGCATATCTTCCTGCCGGGGTACAATTGGATAGAATTGCCAGACAGATCAATTCACTTTTAGATTCCTGCCATTATATATTTTCACTACTCTTAAGATAATACTGTATAGCAATTGCATAAAATGGTGTATTTTAGAAGGAAAATAATCCACCCTGTTGGTGTTAGAAAGGAAAGGGAGTACAGAGTCTTTAAGGAATTTGCTTGCATTTGTTTACCAGAGTACCTGCCGTTTCACAAGTGAGAGCATATTTCAAAGTAATTGGTAAAGCTAATGATAGTCAGCTTGTAGCATACAGGCATTTAAGCTGGAACACCGTGTTTGGTAAAAGGTGAAGATAAATTGAATTAAAGAGGATTCCACAAAAGGTCTGATGTTATCAAACCTGATCAGACACTCTGATAGAGGCTGTGGTTTGTAAATGTGTTAATTAAACTCTTCCAGAGGTTGAGTGCTGCCTATAGGTTTCTATCAGTCAGGTAAGAAAAATGTGTCCATTGACAAGATCAGCTCAGTTTTGGTTAAGGGGGCTTTTATTTATTTTTTTTTTGCTTACGGTTACAAAGTTACTGCATTAAGGTTTTTGTTTCACCTATTCTCACAAAAAGTAAGCTGGCCTGTATTGTTGGTTGAGCCAGTGTTTAGGAGAAGATGTGCAAAAATTAATGATGAATCACTGGATTGTTAGTTAACAGGCTGCCACCATGGGGACTAGGACTAATAGTCACCTGTCTTAAGTGGTTAGGTCTAGACATCAGTTTCTGATCCCTTGTGTGTGAAACTTTGGTCTCTGCTAATATTGTACCAATAGTCTACAAAGGGGAAAGAAACAGCTTAATATTCAAAATTAAAAACTGTTTGTCCAGTGCAAGGAAAAATGTGGAAACCATTCAAATTATAATCTGATTTAGTTGCTCTCCTGATGTTTAGCTACAGTTGAGAATTTGTTTAAAAAAGTACTAGCCAGTACTGTCACTATACCCAGAGCCCAACTTCACGAGATATGGAGAAATTTAGAACTTCGGTACTTTATTATCTTTTATCTTTTGCTTGGATATGAGAGTTTATCAAAGTAAGTCAACTTCTTCACTTTCTCTATAAATGCTGAAAGATAAGTCATTTGATTGATAGTCCAGCTACAGTGCTGATGAAGCTTGTAGAAAGATTCATGGTGAGACTGACAAAGGGGGGGGTTGATATCTAAAATATCGCCCCCTTTAGGATATTTCAGATATTATCACTTTAACCCCATCTAAACTTGCACAAATTATCCATGGATTTTTCCTTTTTAAAAAAAGCTGATGTATTGACATAATTTGATGACACCGAGATGCATGTGCGCACATTATTATCTTGATATCTGGTGGTGTTGTGTAAACCCACTGTATGTGACTTTAGCAAGTGGAGAAGAGGCCAATTTGAATGGTACCCATCAGTCATGAAGATGTTAGTGAGTCAGCGATGGCTCATTACATCATGTTTATTCTTCTGCTCTAAAACCAGGATGGTTGGGCAGGTCACTTCAGACTAGCAACAAGGAAGCTTTTTCTGTCAATTGCAAAACCTAGGTTTTAGTAACAGAGATTGGAGAGTGAGAGGTGAGAGGAAGTCATTTTGGGCAAACTATGTGTGATATATACCAACACCAGCTCCAGGAGTATGGGTGCTTCCTGTTTGTGAGAAGTGACTCATCATTAGAACATATTTTATAAAAAATGCTTTCTGCAGTGTTCTTTTTAAAGTGTAGCTGCTGCTAATTCTTTTCATTTAGATGAATTGAAACAAGTTAGGGCTTGGAGAGGAGTAGGTTTCACACATTTGAGATATAACAGGAGTGCAAAATAGAGAAAGTACTGTACACCACCGAGGTTGTAAGACTCTGAAAACTTGATTCAGTGGCCTTAGGGATGAAGCTGACACACCAGCTCTACAACCAGTATCTTCTTTCATTCGCACTTTCTTGACAGTTAGGCTTTGTGGCTTTTGCCTTGGGATTTGTGAGCAGTCTGACTGGCCTGTTGTTTCAAACCAGTGCTCTACCAGCAGGTACAAATATAGCTCTGATCCCACTTTCATGTCGAATGTTTGTATTGAATTCTGTGTTCGGCTCCTAAAATACATTTTATAGCACGAGTGTGAGCATTAATTTTGACGCACCCCAATTTTGCTTCTACAGCTGCACCTTTTGGTTTGATTGTTGAAGATCGTAGCTTGTTAGCCATGCAGACACGTCCTTATGTAGATGACACTTACAGAGGCTCAGGCAAATTGAAATGGCTGTTCAGAATGAAGTTTGAGTAGGGACTGTTGGGCATGGGAATGATGTTGGGTGTTATTGATCAAACAATTATCACTTTACCCTTGACTTGTATAGAATTGCCTGCTGCCGTTGCTCAGCAAATAATAATTTTAAACTCTGCTGATGCACAGAGCAGGCTGCTTGCTGCCCACTGTAATGACAGAGCAACAACTCTCTGTGGAGCCAATCAGTCCCATAATTGAGATATTTTCCACTCTGCTCCTGATTCAGAGCTCTTATTTTAAATGACACTTGCAGGAGTACTTGGAGGTCAGGCACTTCAGTTTATTGACCTGAACTGGTGGTTTCAAAGATTTGTAAGGTAGGGCAAGCAGCTGAGTATAAAAGATTAGCAAATATATTATTTAATTTTGCAAAATATGAAATACTGTATTAAAAAAGAAACCATCTCCTGTACTGCTATTATGCACAACGTTAAATCCTGCATATCTCAACATTATATTGAATTAAATTTAAAACTTGAGACCCATCCCAAAAATTTTGAGTTCAGGATTTATTGTATTTAAATCCATTAATATAATCTCTAATCCAATCAAGTAATTTAACACGACTGAATGAAAGTAGGGTATTGATTATATTTGGCGTTTATTATCATGGATGATTAATAGCAAAGTATCTTAACCACATCAAGTTTATCTGTAAAGGAAAGATATCCATTGAGTCATCCAAAATTCTTTCATGGAAACATCTATCTGTGCTGTACTCCGTGAACTACAAGCTAAAGTGAGAGATGTGCATGGTGACATATGGTAATGGTGAAGAGGTGATTTTACTTCAGCAATATACATGTCAAGATATCAAGTGTCAACGTTTTTGGACTTGGGTTAATGGAGCTTCCCCTAGAAAGGGATCTTCATTCTATTTGTTCTATAGATCCTGAGAGATGTTTTTTTTCTGACTGACAGACAGACAAATATAAAGTAACCTCTTTAATCCGCATTCTTTAGGTCTTATAGCCTTAATAAATAAAAAAGGAAAAATGTTCTTGACTGCGAATAAGGCTTTAGAGGTCAACAGAAAAATGAAGTATACTTCAGGCAAAATTTGCCATTGGGGAGGATGGAGCATTCTTTCTTGGTTTGGAAATGGGTAGTGTGTATGCAGCTTGGACAAGATGGTTGCCACAATAAGGCTCCTTTCATACAGGTGTGTTTATGCCCCAGGCATGTTGGCCACAGTCCATTCAATGTACAGAAGTTAAATTGAACAATAACAACTGAATCTCGAAAGGTGAGCATTAGACGAGATGCCTGAGAGCTGTCTCCGAGCCAACGAAAGCCTGTTGCAGTTGTCAGAGCTTGTTGATGTTGCAGTGAACAGAGCAGTTTTGCACCAGATTTTGTGGTTCTGCCTTAGGAAAGAAAGTAAAATAGAACAGAAGAACAAAGTCCTGGTACATAAATCAGCAGCTGCTCTTTGCCAGATCAAAGGAGTGACATTCTCGCTCCTGGTCTGCATGTCCACTTCAGGTGGTTGATAGACAGCTAGCAGCTGGCCTACTGTTGATGATAACTGAGCCATGTTTTCTTTTGTGGAATTAATAAGGAAATTTATCATGATTGAAATGGAAAAAGTTAAAGGAAAAGTGAAAGTATTAAATTATGTTAACACCATTACTTTAAGGCCAAACCTTGGAGGAACTAATTTTCCTCTTCTCGCTAATTATTACCAAACTACATCAGAACTTTATCCGCTCATTTGTGCTACTTGTGTTATTAAGCCAAGATATCAATGTTGTCATGTCAAATTTGCCTCTGGAGCAAACAAACGTGTTCAGGTGTTATGGTTTAAATTATTTTACTTTTGTTCACTTCTCAAAGGACTCCCACACTTTCCCAATCAAGGCATCATTTAATTTGTTGTATTCCTTAACTGTAATTACTATGTCCCATCCTTCCGTATCTACGGTAAGGTTTTAAAAATATATGCTTTCCCACACAAATGGTTATCTTTAAATACTAATAAGCCAAGACACACTATTCTGCAACGATTCTTATCAAACTACGGGTAAGGTTTGCTGGATCAAATCACAATTTGCTTTAAATGCTGTATTTGCAGTTTTGGAATAAATTGTTTATCTTGAAAACCTATAAATAATTAACACAAAAAACTGCGGCAACAATTTAATTAACTGTATTGAAGTAGAGTTGTACATGATGTTATTTTCATGACATTAATCCAAGTAATTTTTGGAGCACAAAATGTTTATTAAATATAAGTCTGATTAATACATTAGAACTGTAATCATCTACAAATTAAAATGCAACTACATTAAAAATCTAAGTAATGGCAAATTTCAAAAGACAAAAAAAGTAATTAACACAATTAATTAAAAGATCAATGAAATAACACTTTTTAAAGAAATGAATGAACTTTCATAAAGCAAGGTGTATTTAGTTGATTAATTTAATTTATGAATATTACTTCTGGGAGGTTGAAAATTATTTTATGAATAAATTGATATACTTGAATATGAAGATGAAAGAATATCGCTTCCCTGTAAGTGAGCCTCAGTTGATAAATTGCCCAATTTATAAAATTAAACATGTTTATTCCCAAATTTCTGTTCATATACATCACTATAGCTGTTGCTTACAAATACTGTCTTTACATCAAAACTGTGAAAATTCTGACATTTTACAAGTTAAACTTGTCCGACCAACAAATTCAGTGGTGGCACCTCACCACTAGAAATACAACGGGCAGAACTTCCTCCCACTTGCCACAGCTGTCACTTGATCACGCCCCAAATCCCAGGGATTGTAGTTGTTTGAAAAATAACAAGAGGCACCCTTGCCTGTTGTGGTGTAACAGAGGCACCTGCTGTGTGGTGCAGTACCCCGTGGCCCGAAAATTAAGTTTTTTGGGAACTGCATTAGAGCCCCCTTGCACTGGCATTAAATTCTGTTCTGTGGGGGCCTCCAATAAATTCAGAAAAAAAAACAGCACTAGCTCTCAGCAGGTGTAGGTTGGGACAATGAGAGGCATATGGGATAGGATTCCCAAGGTAGCCAGAGAACACACCCAGACATGCCCCCTGAAGTGCTGGCAGGACTTAACCAGGGCAGGCAGAAGAAGTGCATGTCTCACCCTACACTCCCCATCCCCCTGTCCTCAGCACCGCCAGTGCGATTGGCTTTTTTTCTATAAAGGAAGCGTAAACCCCAATGGATTCAGGTTCAACCCATTTTCTGATCTCTGACAGAATTGCATTGAAAGTTGAAGCCATTGCCCCATGATCTATATGGGTGTTGAGTTCACTCTGGTACCTCATCCAAGTGACCATTATTCATGAATGGGCTTAACTAACATGAAGAGTAACATTGCCAAACCTAATCCTGTCCTCAGCCGGTATCTTTGTATGTACTTTCCAGCGGAGATCACTGGATAACAGTTAGAAGTGGAACCCCTGGCTATCTTGCTGATTAAATACCTTAGTATCACAAGATGCAATTAGATCACCACTGAGCCATCAGGTAGACAGGGATTTTTCTTAGTGCAATATGATTTTGCAATATGTTCAAAATGTGACATAATCAAACTGTGTTTTGACGTTAGTACGTGTATACTCACTGATCTTACCACTAACATTTAGTGTTATGTGTACTCTCATATCAGTCCTACTCAACATTAGTATTATTTGTTCATTCAGATTGCTCCTACTGCCTAGGACTCTTTTTCTCAATTTCAAATGGAATATTGAATTTACATCTGTGAAATGATAAAGTGACCTTTAATCAATCACCAATATCATATCCACATGCTAACCAGCTAACATCACTTTTTCAAACAAAATTTGTATTATGCAGAAGCTTCATAATATTCTTGATGTAGGAATGTTGATAAGTCGTTGAGGTGTTGAATAAATATAATTTCCTTGATTCAATTTTATTTAATGTTTATATCTGTAACATAAATTGTGAGGATAGATTATGAAAACATGTCATAATGTAAGGGCAGGATAGCTATCCTACTGCACAATGTGTTGTGCTGACTTTTCCAACTTCCTGATGAAGTTTAAATGCTTTAAATATTTAGTTGGAAATATCTCATGTTTGGGGTAACTTTTAACTGTTTTCATACTGTGATCACTAAATATAGATTTACTATTAAAAGTCAAGTACCATTATTACAAATCTGTTTGTAAGTTGTTGAAATATAGTAGATTCACATTACATACCACGTGTAGGACAGACAAAAACACTTCTTAGTTGTAGATTTGCACAAAACAGGAATGACTTTACCAGCACGAATCACAAACAAGTTGGGACCTGATCAAAATGTGCTAGCCATCTTCATTTCTGGCTCAACATATAACGTGGGCATACGAAGAAAGAACTTGCATTTATATAACACCTTTTCACATCTCCTGGGTTGTCCCAAAGTGCTGTACCCATAATGGATTACTCTGAAGCACAGTCACTTGTTACTGTGCTGGTAAATGCAGCAGAAATCGTTGGGAACATTTGGACCATTGACAGAGTCTGATTATTGCACTGTACACATAATGCCCTCACAAAGTAGATATGGTGTCATTCTCTTGTATTTCCATTAGATAAAACGGCACTCCTCATGGTACGCCCATGAATCTGTGGTGATCTTTTAAAGCAACTTGCATTATGAAAATGATTACTGCAAGCAACTGCATGATGGATAGTAGCCCATGGCTGTAATTCTGTCAACCTGGTGCCTGAGGGGATTCTATGAGATGGTATTAGTACATCACAGCATTCTAAAGGGAAACTTGAAGATTGCCACTTTTAACAAAGGGTCGCACAGACATTACACTTATCAAGGGAGATGAGTCATGATACAGTCGCAGGAGCAGAACAATATCCACTATCCCAGGGGTCAGGTTCTTGCACCAAGAATGAGTAGAGCAGAGATCAGATTTTGCCGTTCCATGAACCTGCTGAAGACGAGTATGATGTGGTCCCAACCATGGGAGGAGATTTTGGCGCTTTTTAATTCATTCCTGGAATGTGGGTTTTGCTGGCAAGACCAGCATCATTGCCCATTGCTGGTTGCCCTGCAGTATTTAATATCATGCATGATATGGTTAGTTCTGTGAGCAAACACTGCCATAGGGTCAAGGTCTTTGGCACTTTATAGTGGTGTTCCAGTGTCCATTGGGAATGATGCAAAACTCTTGCATAAGATGTGGACGTGGTTAGCATAGTGTTAAGCCATGTGAAAGAGACCACACGTACATACATTAACGAGGAAGCACCACCACTATTATTACAACGTGCGACTGCTTTCACTATTGACAACATAAAGTCATTTTCCAAAACCACTTTAGCCAGAGAAATGAATGCTGGGATTTCTGCTGTCTGGGTGGACATTCCGCCTTGGCAATTGGGCATAAAATGTTTCAGCCAGTTAAGTTGCAGTTGTTTAAAGGTTCATTTGGCATTCTGCAAAAACATGCTATATCTAAGTCACCTTTTGCTTAATCGCGTGTACAACAACACCTTGCATTTATGTAGCACCTTTAACACAGTAAAATGTGCCAAGGAGCTTCTCAGGAAGAGGTCAAATAAAATTTGACAAATCACATAAGGAGATATCAGGACAGGTGACCAAAAGCTTGGTCAAAGAGGTACATTTTAAGGCAGATCTTAAAGGAGGAGAGGAGGGTAGACAGGCAGAGAGGTTTAAGCAAGTAGTTCCAGATGCTAAGGCCTTGGCAACTAAAGGTGCAGCCACTAATGATGGAATGATTAAAATCAGAAGATTCGCAAAAGGCCAGAATTGCTGGGGTACGGAGATCTCAAATGCTTGTATGGCTAGAGAAGATTACAGAGATACAGCGGGTCAAGGACATGGAGGGATTTGAAAACAAGGATGAGAAAATTAAAAGTGAGGCCTCACTGGGTTGCATAACAGTGAAGATCAGTGAGCACAGGGGCTGTGGGTTGAATGTTACTCAGTGTAAATTAAGATACAGGTAGCAGAGTTTTGGGTGATCTGAAGTTTATAAAGAGTTGGAAGATGGGAGGTTGGCGGGAGAGCATAGGAACAGTAGAAGTCTAGAGGTAAAACAGGCACCAATGAGGGTTTTGGTAACGGATGAACTAATGCAGGGCTGGAGTCGGGCAATGGCATGGAGATTCATTACTGGATCTGGTCCTGGGAAATGAGGTGGGTGAATCAGGTCAGATGTCAATAGGGGATACTTAGGGGACAGTGATCATTGTATCAAAAGGTTGAGTTTGGCTAAGGAAAAGGACATGGGAAATCAAGAGTAAAAATAATTAATTCGGGGCAGGTCAATTTCAGTCGGGTGAGAATGGAACTAGCCCAGGAAAATTGGACTCAAAGATTGGCAGGCAAAGCTGTAACACAACAATGGGCTTCTCTCGGTAAATAAATAATAAAAGGGTGGTAAAAGGAAGAGCGGGGCCGATTATGGACCAAAAAGGCTACTTATGTATGGAGCTAGAGGGCATGGCTGAGGTACTAAATGAATGCTTTCCTTCTGTCTTTACCAAGGAAGAAGGTGCTGCCAACTTTATAGTGAAAAAGGAGGTAGTTGAGACACTGAATGAGCTGAAAATTAATGAAGGTATTAGAAAGGCTGGCTGGCTGTACCTGGACTGAATGAGATGCATCTGAGGGTACTGAGGGAAGTGAGAGTAGAAATTGCAAAGGGACTGGCCATAATCTTTCAATCCTCCTTAGATACAGGGATGGTGTCAGAGAACTGGAGAATTGCAAATGTTACACACTTGTTCCTGAAGGCTGTAAGGATAAACCCAGCAACTAAAGGCTGCAAAGTTTAACCTCAGTGGCAGGAATGCTTTTAGAAACAATAATCTGGGATAAAATTAACAGTCACTTGGACTGATGTAGATTAATTAAGGAAAGCTAATATGATTGTTAAAGATAAATCATGTTCAACTAACTTGATTTGAGTTTTTTGCTGGGGTAGCAGAGAGGGTTGATGAGGGTAATGCAGCTGATGTGGTGTACATGGTCCTCCAGGCAATTGATAAACTGCCACATAACAGGCTTGTCAGCAGAGTTAAAGCCCACGGTATAAAAGGCACAGTTGCAGCATGGATATGAAATTGGCTGAGTGACAGGAAACAGAGAGTAATGGTGAACAGTTGTTTTTCTGACTGGGGGACAGTATATAGTGGGATTCCCAGGGGGCGTTATTAAGACCATTACTTTTCTTGATCTACATTAATGACCTAGACTTGGGTGTGCAGGGCACAGTTTCAAAATTTGTGCTGTCGCAAAACTTGGAATTATTGTGAAGTGTGAAGTGATAGACTTCAAGAGGAAGTAAACAGGTTTTTGGAATGGGCAACTTGTGGCAGATTAAATTTAATGCAGAAAAGTGTGAAGTGATACATTTGGTAGGAAGAAAAATGGTGAGACAATATAAAATAAAGGATATGATTTTAAAGGGAACACAAGAGCAGAGGGACCTGGGTGTGAATGTGCCCAAATCATTGAAGGTGGCAAAGGCAGGCTGAGAGACAGTTAATAAGGCATATATGATTCTGGGCTTTAACAATAGAGGCATAGAGTAAAAAAGGAAGTCACAGTGAACCCTTTACAAAGGATGTGAAGGCATTAGAGGAGGTGCAGAAAAGATTCACAAGAATGGTTCCAGGGGTGAGAGACTTCAGTTATGTAGATAGATTGGAGAAGCTGGATCTGTTATCCTTGGAGAAGAGAAGGATGAGAGCAGATTTGACAGAGCAGATGGGGAGAAACTGTTCCCATTGGTGGAAGGGTCAAGAACCAGAGGACTCTGATTTAAGGTGGATGGCAAAAGAATCAAAGGCAACATGAAGAAAAACAGTGAATGGTTAGGATCTGGAATGCACTGCCTGAGACTGTAGAGGAGATAGGTTTAATCACAGCTTTTGTTGAAAGGTGTTGGGCATAGTTCGGTAGGTCTTATTAAGATATTCATAGTCTTAGGTCGTCCAACAGTAAGTATTTATTAACTACTAGAAACTATATACATAGGTACAGTAAAGGTCCGAGCTAGGAGGTGTCTCCATGCTTGCTTTTACACACACTGACCCCTAGATGTGAGTCATGTGTTCTCTTACACCACTGTGTGGCCGGTACTGTACTCAGTCCCACATCAACATGCCAGACCCTTATACTATACCTCTCCCTAAGTCATTATCCAACATATTTACAAGTTATCCCAGTTTACCCCATGTATTCCATCATTACTTTTACCCCATCTGCCCCCTCAAGCCTCTGAATTTATAGGTTCTGGTGGTCTGGAGGTCTTATAACCCTTCCATATTGTGTTCTCATTACTGTTGGAGGAGCGGTAGGCTCTGTCACTGCAGGTAAACAATTGGTTAAATTGGAGCGTGTTCGGACATCTGTGTCTTTTCATCCTCTTTTTCCATTCTTTGGCCTTGAATCGTTATTTGTTGATTCCCCAATTGTATTGATAGATGACGGTTGGTTTATCCCTGTCTTTCCGGGGTGGATGAACTCTGGGCTCGTCTCTATAGTCTTATTTTCTCTTCCTCCTTTTTGTGCAGCTCGCCGTGATGCATGCTGGGATGGAAGATGGCTCCTCCGGTTGTGAGGATGTGACTTGGCAGTAAGCTCGCCCTCACATTTTTCTGTGTGGTGTGTTGTCATCAATGGATGGCTGCTACTCAGTTCCAGCATCGTTTGTGGCACGGTCTTGCTGGCTGGGGATTGCAGCACCTGCTCTGTGGCCTCGGGGTTTTTCTCTCCAACTGGTGTTGGAGCCAGAGGTTGAGGCTCTTCTCATTGCTGGTTCCTCTCTTGACTGTCATCTACTCGAGATGTTGTGGTAACCACCTGAGTGGTTGGCTGGTCTGACCAATGAGGGGCTTCTGGCACCTGTAATGAAAGGGGACAAACCTGCTCTGCAAAGAGAGAAGACAGTTCAGAGCTGAAATCCCAGTTGAGAGAATCTTTCTTGTTGGAACTGTCAGGAACTTGCAGTTCTGTATAATTGATGACAGTGGTTGTCTTGACATCATCTGCCATTTTGAGGAGATTCAGGGCTACACAGGTATCTCTGCTCAAGAGAGAAAAAGACTGGTTAAGGATGATTTGTTTACTGCAATACCTTAGTGGTTCCAGAATCATGTCTATGACCAGAAGTCAGATTCCTCCAGGCCCATAAAGTGATGTTTCGAGTCCATATAACTCTTCCTCTGAAGAAGAGTCATACGGATTCAAACGTTAATGCTGTTTTTCACTTCACAGATGCTGTTGGACCTGCTATGTTTTTCCAGCATTTTCTGTTTTTGTTTCAGATTTCCAGCATCTGCAGTATTTTGCTTTTATTTTACCATAAAGTGATGTGTCTGTTGTTCGTAACCAAAGGTCTCTCAGCCACAGTTCTTTGTCTGATAGGACCCTACCGCTGACTCCCGTGTCAAATTTAAAGTTTGTGAGGTGGCCATTAACCAAGATGTCCGCATTCCAAAACAAAAATCCAGGATCTTTGACCTCATCCAAGAATCATGGTTGTGTGCCCTCTTGGTGTGCAGTCTCAACCTCGTGGATCCTCTTGGGATCTTCTGTGCTTTTTGATATTTTGGCTCTGCACAGCTTCCCGAAGTGTCTTATTCAGTTACATTGAAAGCATTGAGCTGAAATTGCCAGATATTGATCACAATTGTGGGGACGCTTTGCTCCACAGTGCTGGGGTGGTCGCTCTACTGGTTGGTTAAGATGTTGCTTCGGTTAGCCTAGAATGTCCCTCTCTCTGTGCTGCTTCACCAGCGGGGCAGTGGTGTTTCCTTTGTACCACAGTTTGCTTTCTCCCCTTCATATGGACCTATGCTGCAAACGGATTTCAGATCGCCTGACAATCTGGATGGCTTTCTCAAGGGTTAGATTTTCCTTCTGCTGAAGCATGTCCGAGAGTGCGTCGTCTGCCATTCCTACAACTATTCTATCCCTGATTAGTTCAGATTTCAGGTCACCGTAATCACAGCCTTCAGCCATTCTGTACAGTTCAGTAATGAAGGAGTCGACAAGTTTTCCCGGCTGCTGGACACATTTATTAAATCTAGCTCTTTCAAGGATTTTGCCAATTCTAAATTTAAAATAAGCATCAAATGATTTTAAAACTTCATCAGATTTTGCAGGTGATTAGTTGATTCCTTGTCTAGCTGTTATATCGTCGGCTATTGGGCCTACTGAATAAAGCAGTGTGTTAACTTGTTCAGCTTCTGTCTTTTTATTCAGACCTGAAGCAATCATGAATCTAAGGAAGCTCTTTCTCCAAAGTCCCCGATTTTGTGATTGATCTGGGCCTTGGATAAGTCCAAACTGATCTGGAAGAGTGGATTTCTGATCCATGGGTTAAAAATTTTTAAATACAGGTTCAGCTTTAAGAGGTTTTCCAAAATTCCAAGAAGGCACCACCGTACGCTTCTGTACTAAGAGAATTTCTACAATTACCGGTTTGGGTGGACCTCCGCAGTAATGACAGTTGCGATCCCAGCGTTTAACCTTTTTCAACAATGGCTGCCTGGGTCAGCTGGTTAGAATCTTCCCCACTTTGTTGCAAAGTTTTTGAGTCTCGGAGACCTTGAATTCCAGCTTTTGCTGGGTGTTTAAAGCTGCCGACTCAGTCGCGATTAATTTATAATTGTTAATTTTGTTCTTTGTTCGGAGCGAGCTTGACCATCAGGGCAGCGACTCGGGATTCTGATTTCTCAGAGTGCCATTTAAATGGCAATTTCTGACCACTGCCGTATTTAACTTTTCTCAGGACTTGAGTTGTCCAGGAATTTTAATTTTTTTAGCTCAGCGCTGCTGGGTCTGCACACTCTGGGTATTGAAGCTGGACTTCCATGGAATTCATTGGAGTCTGCTGCTGCAATGAGGAATTTAATCTCTGCCTTCAGCTTCCGAGCTTTTCTTTGGAGCTTTTCTCTGGCGAGTTACTTCTGCGCCTTCATTTCTTGAGCTTTTATTCAGGTCAGAATGCCTCTTTGGTCTTTCCTTCAGTTTTCCAGGATTTTGATTTTCTTCTGCAGTCTCTGCAAGGTTTGGAGTTGTTCCATTCGCTGCCACCATGTTATAAGGTATTGGGTATAGTTTTATAGGTCTTATTAAGGTATTCGTAGTCTTAGTTAGTTCAACAGTGAGTATTTATTAACTACTAGAAACTATATACATAGGTACAGTAAAGGTCCAAGCTAGGAGCTGTTTCCGTGCTTGCTTCTACACACGGCTCTGTCCAGCACTATATTGACCCCTAGGTGCAGGTCATATGTTCTCTTACATCACTGTGTGGGTGGTACTGTACTCAGTCGCACATTATGTTCGGACCCTTATACTACAGCTTTCAAAGGGGAATTGGATAATTATCTGAAGAGAAATAAATTGCAGGGCTACAGAGAAAGTGAGGGGGTTTCGGACTAACTGAGGTGTTCTTGCAAAGTGCCGACACAGACGCAATGGATCAAATGGCCTCCTTTCAGTCTGTGTTTCTAGGTGGAAGTGGGCAGTGTTGGCGATGGAGGGGATATATGGTCAGAAGCTCATCTCAGTGTCCAATGTGACACCAAGGTTGCAAATAGTTTGAACGTAAAGCTTAATATAACATAAAAGATAAGCCTAGATGTTCCTGTGGCTGGAGGAAGAGGAAATTTATGTCTGCTCCATTGATGCACCCTCAACCTATTTCAAGTGAATATACTTTAGGCAGGTACCTGTGTCACATCTGGTGGAATGGGGGTGAGAGGGAGTGATATTATTGCAACACATTGCCAGAGCTAATTGTATTTTCCCAATGGCAGTAAGTCACTCTGTCAGCAGTTGACGTTGGGGAATCAGTAGACCACACTTTCACCAAGTGGAGGCTCTGGCTTCCTAGCACATCTGCTTCAGGTATTGTATTGAGATAACAGAGACAGAAATGATAAGAGAGCCAGTGTTAAGGATTTAACCTATTTGACTCTATGAAAGTGTTAAAAATTTAACTCAGCTAAAAGCACAGATAGAAACCCTTTGCAAAAGAGCAGAGTGAGACAACATTAATTTCACACGCCCATACAGACACAAAGGCCTTGACGAGACGCTTTTCCAGACAGGGAGACAGATAGTGCTGCACTTGCTTTTTTAGGGAAAATCATGTTTTGCTTCTCAAGAATTACTCAAAGAGGTCTAACAGTAAGGTAGACAGCGGTTAGGTTATTCTAAAGGCAACACATTTTCTTTAAATGAGAAACTTAGGTAAACAAGTCGGTCAGCTTTGCGCAGCCATCAGAGAGCTATCAAGCTGAGACAAAGACAGCAGAAAACTACACTTTATACTTTTGACTGTGAGTATATAAAAAAAGTTGTTATTTGATTGAGTATCCTACATTTGTTTTCCAAGTGGATTTGAACCTTTCAATTACTTTTAAGTAAATTTGGATTATGTATTTATACATAGATGAATCAGTTTACCTTGCATTTACACTCTGTAATATTTATAATATTATTAGAATAAGCTTATAATAAAGAATTATTAAGTAACAATTATAAAAACTTGTAAACTCACTCTGTAAATCTCATGGACCCAACTCTTCTAGAATTCTTCCTTATGGGATTCTAAGGTTCTGAGAAAGGTAAACTCTTCAGTGAGTTCATTTCTGCTATAATATACCTGTTTATTTTGTTCTGAGATATCTTTGTTCAGTCTAAATTCTCCTGGGAGAGAGAGCATTTTATCTTAAGACCAAGTCCATAGTTGACTTAAGCTCTTATGATGATTTAAAATCCCTTTATTTTTGAGAATTTGAACTGACAATAAGTTTGACTGAATAAATTTACCTTGCTGGGGGGTAAAGATAGCAGAACCCTAACACATGAAGATGTCATTGTCCCATTGGTTCAAAGCATTATTGTGAGGTCTGCATAGCAAAAAGGCCAGACACAAAATGCAATCATTCCCACTTGTAGTAGAATTAATACGAATGCCATAAGAGCCCAGTGTAACCAAGTCCTGCCCGAATTCCATTACTGCCCAGATTATGATAGTGATTCACCCCTTTGGCCCCAGAATTTTCAACCTCATTATGTCTTCACTATCAGATAGAAGGATGTGAAGAAGTATATTAATCACTCCAACTTTACCTCAGTGAACGTGAGGATAGGATTCATCCTAATTTTTCAGTCACAACTGCAGTAAGGTCCATTCTCTGAGACTGTAGTGAATAAGTGCTGATTTCAATAGCATTAGAATGCAACCAGTGTTTTCTTTAAGGTTGGATTAATATTCTGCAATTTAGCAAAATTACATCTTGGATTATAGGGAAAAGTTTCACAAAATGGCTGGTTAAATTCAGGTAAAATTCTACATGCTCTGTGAAGGGAATAGGCTTGTTGGATTGCATGGACTTCACTCATACTACATTTTATGTTCTTGTGCTCTGAAGGAAATAAAGGCATGCAATTCTGACAGCCACAGATCCCAACTAGGCAGATCTTCTCTTTTCATAAAATGATATTACTTTGATAAATGGCATATGATATGTGAGAAAATTAACAAGAAAGTAGATCATTCACTTTTTGTAATTAATTCCTGATAACTTTTGAAAAGAAATTTGAACTTCTAGTTAATAGCTGAAAGCATGACATGACAAGATTTCATGTTTTAAGACGTTTACTGTAACAAAAGACTAAAAGCAGTATTGACTAAACACTACCTTTGTAGGCAACTTACACTTTAAATCACAGAATAGAATACCGCCCTTTTTATCTTTAGTACAACCAAAAAAACAAACTTCGCAGGTATATGTTACACTATCCTTTAAGTGGACATTCCGTTCTCCTAAAATCAGCCCAAAATGATTCCTGGCTGCTGAGGGTTAACTTCTGTTCTTTTTCTTTCTCAGCCTGGTAACTTCTAACCCCAGAACTGCCCTTCACAGTGAGAATGTTCCTGGAGATAATCCCTCTAGTGCAAGCTAGGTGAATCTTCCAGCCTTGTTTTACCTTCTCATAAATTTGGTCTTTTCAGTCTGATCGTGAGCTTGGACCCACATTCCGGCACAGTGGCCTTTTGGTGCTCTCTCTCTCTCTCCCAGACCCTGGAAGACTGCCTGTGTTTTTTGAGGGATATCTTAGAAATTCTTCCCCTCTCAAAGCCAATTTCCATGGCATTGTGAATCACATGGGCCTTGTATCCAGGTAGAAATGCTGATTAGCTATTCTTGAGAGCCCAACTCTCTTTCATCTTGGAACTAAATGGACAGCTTAAAGTACAACCGCTCACAACCTGACATTCCCAACACTTTTCTGGGATGTTGGAGACTAGGCTTGTCCACTGATAGCACACAGGCTGCTGCTGTTATCTCCGAGTGTTAACACTTTGCACTTTCCTCCAGGTAAAACAACCTAGTCCTTCCTTTAGTCTTCAGCAGCCATCAACAAGACCTGTTGTCAGGCAAACCTCAGTACAGGCCACCTGACCCCCTTTATTTTAACTTAAATTTAAAGACACAGTCCCAGAATAAAATAAACTTATAAACACCATAATCATAACACTTTGAAAAGAAGTACAATGAAATTATCTTCTAATTGCCGAATGTTCTCCAGACCAAGGTCTGCAGAGAATGGGTTATTACATTATTTATTAATATTTATTATATTAACAAATTGGATGTGCAAAGTACTACTTTTCTGAATTTTGTTAATGTAAGTGTTCAGCAAATTGTTTTCTTTTTTAGCAAACAGGAAAAATCAAATCCATACTTTAAATTTCTTCACATAACCTTATGCTACCTAGGTCAGAATAACTAAGGAGAGACCACATGAGGGTGCTAGGGCCTGGGAAAAGGAAGTTATATGGCACAGGACAAAAAAACTCTTAAAGGGACAGACATCCCTTGTGGTCTCCCCATTGGATTATCTGCAGGTGTCGGAAAAGATTACACCAAGCTACCAACTAGGGTAGAATCTATTCTCTTCATCATCTTATTAACCCCAATCAGATCATCTTTAACCTAAATCTATGCTAGTCTAAAGTGGAGAGTCCTAACTCTTTTAGTCCATCTTGATAACTAAGGTAATTAGTTCAGCAGCCTTTCTAAACAACAAGGGTACACTGGAAAGGGTTATGATGGGATTTAGCGATAGCAAGCTGTGGGGCCATTGGTTTATCTGGAATGCAGCAAATCCAGGAAAAACAGAGGTCAGGAGCACCCTTTCCGAATAGAGTTGTCCAAATTTCCATTCATTAATTTACAGAGAGGTTTCTTTGCATGCAGCACTTCTTCCTAATCAATATTAGTGTCCAGGTGATCCAATAGTCCTGGTGGCAGAAACAGGGAAATCAGGCCAATAAGTTTACAGGAGCTTGTCGCTCTAGTAGCTGAACTGGTTTTCCCAAGGATAAACAATTAATTACACCTCATATCAGTTTGAACTGCATTTGTTACGACCTATTCAATAGAAGATTCAACAGAGGTTATTAATCCTTGCTGCTTACTTAAGCTTCAAACATTTATATTTCTGTATAGGGAGATATCAAATCACACTGCATCCTAGCCTGCCAAAGGAAGTAAAACACATTTCACTGTTTTAAAATGTTAAAGTTCATCAGCGTGTTCTTAGTAAGCCTTTCTATCTGCGACAGGACCTAATAGGCATGCTATTCAGCCTATAGGCTAGATCCCAGTTATCAGCTACAAGGTTTCACAAACCGGTTAAGCAACTAGTTTTAGAGGATAGTTTGCTTAAGTAGAAATGATGATCTAAATTGGGCTGTGTTCCAGATAAATAGGATTTGGCGTTAAGATTTCTCATGGCAAGAATGCTAAAAATAGGAGTACATTGCCAGGTGTGGTTTTTGAACCAATGAAGCAGAAAACAGGGTGGTATGCATAAAGGAGAACTAAGTTCCATAAAACTTGAACACAGACCCAGGAGAATGTTAACTCTACACAGGCACCACACAAAGTCATGTGTCTTTCTTAAAGGTAACTGCAGAGGAATTACTCCTGGTATTGTTGGGATCAGTTAGTGTTCAGTGTTTCAGCGTTCAGGATTATTTATTTGTAAGTTTATGTTACTGTTTTTGGGTAGCATTTTAAAGTGCCCATTTCTCGTTTTTTAAATCCTTGGAAACATTTTTAAAATCTCTGCATGTTAAGTGAACCACTGTCCGTACTAATGTAAACATTCTGATGAGTATCCAAAGATATGACCTCTATGTGACCCCTTAACCTTGCCTGTAATTATTTGTTTGGAGACAGTATGAAGTTCTCATGCTGAGAGGGACTATAATGGTTTGCAGCTCTGTGCAGCTCTATGTGCAAGTGTGTACGAGAGGAGCAAGAGAGACTTTATAATAAGGAGACTACCAGATGTAAATAATAAAAATGGTTGGGGGTAAAAAGAAAAACCTAGTAATTTAGTCCAGCCCATTACTTGGAGGGCGGCAGGGTGAAATGAATGGGGGAAGGGAAAGAGGAGGGTGCATTACTCTGTGATGTGATACAGGAGCGCATGAAGTCTCCTTCTCATCTCTGGAGTTTTTTTGTTGTGTGTCATGTGCACACACCATTAGCGGCTCTTGGGAGGAGAGAAAACAGTCTTATCTGCTTGGTCTGATAATCTCAATTGGCCGTATTCTGATTGATAAAAGGGAGTGTAGCTACAGAGCTTTGAATCAACTCCCAAAGGGACATAACACATTAGTCTGCCAGTGAGTCTAGTATGGAGAAGGTTACTGTGTTCAAAATGAGCAGGTATGGACACCGAAAGATCTGAAGCATAATTTACACTACACCTAGCACATCCTTTTCCCACTTGACATCTGAAAAAGTAACCCAAAAATTTTAAATGTTAAAGTATAATCTTAAAAACGGAAGGAAATGAAAGGACAGTGCTTTAGATGCCACAATCCTACTGCATTTTACACCACTTGTTCCTGACTTCAACCAGTTATATTTGGATGTGTTTTCCCATTACTGTTGTTTCAAAGCAAAACGAGAAGTACACACAGTGCGAGTGAATGTACTGCAGTGTTAGATCAGAGTACAAATACGCACCTTCTAATGTCACTTTAAGCTCAGTTTGTAGGGAGGGTGGGGAGTAAGTAGCATTATATTGATAACAGGTTAGATCAGTCTGAGAAGTTAGCATTACCACCGTAAGACCTGAGTAAAATCAAAGGGAGCTCCAATCATGCTACAGTGTATAACATGTTAGACAAGCAGTATCTGGTGCTAGTGAGTATTAGTGGGACAGATTTAATCCCCTGTTTCTCTGTCATTCTGCCAAAACTGACATCAGCAATGGTCACTGAGCAAGTGACGCACCCTTCCCTCTTGGGCACAATAGACACATAGTCTGGCGCTACTTGCAAAGAGAAAAATTGGAAAGAGAATAAAGGGTAAAGTACTGCCATGAACAAATACATCTCCTTAAAAAAAAATCAAAGAAACTTACTGGGATTTAATATTAAAAGCTATTCCTAAAAATTTTTTCTGCTAAAAATCATAGAATCATGCAGCACAGGAGGCCATTCAGCCCATCATGACTGCCGGACCTTTTAAAGAGCTATCCAATTATCCCACCCCCTCATAACCCTGCAAATTGTTCCCCTTCATGTATCTATCAAATTCCCCTTTAAAAGGCTCTCTGCTTTAACTGGACCGAGGGGGCTGTCTGTCCTTCTTCCCGAAGTGAGGCTTAAACCTACAGTTAATCTTTTGCAAGACGTTGAACATTAGTGTCTGCCTATCTTTCCCCTTTTAGTTTGGTACTGGTTGCACCTGTGCGACACTTTCCTCCATTAGCCAAGAGCTCAGAGCACTGAAATGCAGAGCTATCCACTGTGGCCATGAATGTTGATCTGTGATTGGACAATGGAAGACACAATTTAGTGGGCAGGACCTGTCCGGCTAGTTTGTTCTTCCACGTGGGTGAATAAACCCTGCTCTTGCAAAGTACCCCATCTACTGGCCTGTCTAGGAATTGACAACCACTTAAGTATCATTTAAAGACAGGTTTCAGGCTTGGGACCTCGGATTAGAAGTCCAGTCAAACTGCTAGCTAGAATGACATGCCTCATATTGAAAAAAAAAATCATGTAAAAGCTTCTATTTGAAAATTACAGTTTCAAAACTACCCATGAAGTCTCTAAAAACTGAAGTGGGTGTGCATGATGACCATCCTGTCACATGGCCTTCATTCAGATTTGACTTCAGAGTCCAGTGAATGAAATCAAAAATATATCTGCAGAAACTCATGTCACATGTATAACTTAATAGCACATGGAGCCTCGCTGCAATTCAGTGTGTGGTGGCAAGCCTGAACATGGGATAAATTGAAATCGGTTTGGATGCTGTAATCATAACTGAACTGGTTCTCATTCCGAACAGGGTCACTCTGTGTATTCTGACTGTGGAACAGACATTTGTTTACCGCCCATTTGATTTAATGATATCTGCACTGCTTGTTATAAAGAAGTCTCACCATTTCCCTGAAGAACATTTCTTTTCTCCGGTTGCTTAGCTAGTTTTAATGCCTGAAGCAGCTTTTCAACTGAAGCTTAGGCAAGACAAGTAATTGTGTTGGGTGACATTTTTTTTGACAACAAAGATAGAATGCAAATCTTTGGAGGATTTCCCTTCAATAATCTGTATATAGATAGAAAAGAATTCATAATGCATTTACTAAAGCATCGGCAAAATTATTACAGCCCTCTTAGAAGGTACATTCTGAAATAAGAATGCTTACTTTGGAATAATAAGCAATTTGACTCTGGTTATTTTGCATCAGATTTGTCACGAGGCAGTTTTTTTGGGCCCCTGGTTCACTTTCTTTCCCCCACCCTCCACCATCCCCCAATGTCACAGCCATGAGACATTTGTTACATGCCATTCGCATGAGTTGTATTTCTTGCACTTACTTGGACATAAAAGACAGTGGAGTAGCTTGGCTCCATTTCAAATGCAAACATTTGGCCTCCGCATAGAGATTGCTAACATTTCAGATAGTAAAAAATGCGAGGGGTTTTTTTTTTTGGATGAAGGGTTTGGGTTTGGCTGGGCAGGCAGTGCAGATAAATTAAAGACAGGCTCACGATGATTAATTTCACAGCTTTTATGAAGTGATACTAACTGGGTTGTTTGGGGAGAACAGGAGAGTGGCAATTTTTTACAACAGTGAAGGACGGTCAAGGTGTGTCATAATATGACGAACCCAAACTGAAATCCAAGGTTGCCAAATCATTTTCTTACAACTGCAGCACTTTGGCCGTGTTCTGGAAGGACAAACTTTTTTGATATAAGAAGTTTGCACTTTTAGGTTTCCCAGAAAAGCGTTCATTTTAAAGACCGTAATGGACTGGTGACCCCCCCCCACCGTCACCAGTTTTGATTTTTCCCCATTATTTGTTTTCCAAAATGGCAAAACACGAGTGCAAACGTATCTTTAATCTAAAACAAAAAGTGTCCGTTTCGACCTGTAGAAAGAAGTCATCTATTTTCAAATGTCTTTTAGTACCCGCATTCCTGATGGGCATTTGTCATTTTTTTTTTCTGCCCTGGATGTAGAAATCTTGGTTGAAAAGGTCACTGTTGCCAGTCGCTAACCTCTAAATGACCCCTTGACTTTACAGTCTAAAACTGCAGGAGCTGCGAAGGAGCAGGAGCCTTTCTGTACCAGCACTTATTTGCTGCTGTGGTGATAAAACTTCAGACAGCCTAATTGATGGGCTTGCTGACATAACAATACCTTGTGAAAGCAGAGAGTGGCAAACGCCTGGTCTTCATTTATGGACGGCTGGAAGGGGAGTTGCACCCCCTATGAGCAGAAAGCAACCTATTTGAAGCAATGAACTTATACCATGTTTGTGACTCTTGCAGAGGCAGACATTCAGCCTTAAACACTAGCATTTAAAATCGCGAACGTAAGAAGCCTTTAAATCAATGGGTGACAAGTGTGCTCGTGTACAGGTGTCTTTTTTTACACCTTCCGCAAATTAAAATGATGCGAGAATGTGAGTTCTAAAATTGAGCTTAAGAGAGCAATTAAATCTAAGAAATTAAAACCTATCCTTTTCATGTTTGTTTCAGGTTCATTAATGCCAGGAGAAGAATAGTACAACCCATGATCGACCAATCAAATCGAGCAGGCAAGTCCTAAGTAGTAACTATATTATAGTCCCACAGGCACAAATCATCATCAAGCTATTCTTCAGGAATTCCTTCGCCTGGTAAATAAACGTGACAGCCCGGCATTCTGGAAGGGGTTTCATTCCAGAATCCCAAATGCAGGGAGCAATCTCGCTAAATTGGCGCCGAGCAGATTTTCTCACTCTCACTTTCCAGAAGCTGCTTTTTATTTCTGTTAGTAATGGTAATTGGCCAAATACCCTTCCACCACAAAGAGCTTGCTGAGTGGGTACTGCTGCTGACTGCCTGGTTGTGTTTCTCAGCCACTATTGCTTTCCTTACTGCTCACAACCCCTTGGCGAATGCACTTGCTTATTCCACCAAAGCTGCTGCTTATCACCAATACTGATAGCTGCGGATTGCTTAAAAAAAGTTAAAATTCACAGAAATGCATTCGCTGTTTACCAGCTGGTTGGATGAAACATCAAGAAACATATTTTGCTGCACTCAATAATTCTCCCAGAAAAAGTAGACATCAGTATAAAGCAGCATTCACTACAGTACTTCCACATCTTCTTATACTTTTCCCAAAGTTGATCAATGGAGGAAGATTGTCCCTAGTTTCTTGTTACATTTGGTTTATTGAAAATTAAAACTGGTTTGACATTATATATTTCAAGTTAATCCCTATTGTAATAATGCTGAAAATCAATTTGATTTTTTTTTTTGATTTGGCTTATTCGCAATGTTTAATCAAAAAGCATGTTGTGCTGACCATGGAGTTGTGTCCTTCTGCATTGGTTTGGGAAAAGCTTTATTGAAGTTTTGATTCTCACTCACACTGCTTTGATTTGATGTTGATTTGCACCCGTTGCTTTCCTTCAATTTATAAAATGTTATTTGTTCATGGGAATTGTGTGCAGTTTGCTGAACATGCTTCTCTGTCAGGATCAAGGACAGTACTATAGTGTGAAATAGAGCAGGAAGACCAGGGCACTTGCCTTAAAGTGCTGTGATAGTCAGAGAGAGTTTGGATTTTATTTGGCAGGCTAAAAATTAATCTCACTGATGTACAATAAAGATCAGTGAACTCTAAATAGCGTAAGAACATTTTCTGTGCTCCCTCTGCTGACAGCACTGACTTTCACTGGGGTTTAGATCCACAGGTGATTTCGGATTACCGTGCCCAAGTGACTTTCTTCACATATGAGTCTATACAGAGAGTGTTGGAAGGCTGTTCAGGCTTGTGAGATATCGCAGCCAAACCTAATGCTTTCATTACCCAAAATCCACATATACATCCAAGAACATATTATTGCAAAGAAACTAGGACTGTGAGGCTTGGCTGATCTTTAAAAACAACTCCCCTTCACCCTAGCTCAGGAATACTGAAGCCATTTGAAGTACCTCTTACTTGGCTCAGATCACCTACCTCAGCACAGACCATTGGTTGAATCCTCAACAGACATCAGAAGGGAAGGTGTTTAAATATATTTAAAAAGGAAAAAATAAATGGATATCGGATAGGGACAGAGAGCTGGCGCATGCATAATAGGCCAAACAGCCTCTCACTATCCTGTAAATTCACGATTCTATGATCCAGGGACCTTCAACTCTATCAAGTTCAGTCCCATCCTGGAGAATGCACTTAATAAGTGAAAGAGTTGAGGAACTGCCTGTATGATTTATTTTTGATCACCATAATGTTAAATTGTTGCACAATACTGATAGGCATTGTGTAACACAGGTTTGTGTAACTTGATATTTGAATAAATACATTAAAAGTTAAGCTGAATGTCTTCATACTCAGGATGCAATTAAAGAAAGTCTTGAAATTAGTCACGTTAATTTATTAAGAAAAGTCTGGGCACAATGCCCAGCTTTGTAACCTTTGGCTTAAAAGATATGGACTCTCCAAGCATAAGAAATGCTTTATTCTTGTATAAAATAAGTTTCCAAATCTTATAGGTGTTGGGAGGGGAGCTTTGCTTTGAAACATTACATTTTACACTGTTTGTGCTTTTGCAATAAAACACTGCAGCTTTGGTATGTTTCTACCTGTCAGGGTTTTTCAATATGGGGAACTTTTGATGGGGTGTGAATGTATCGGGTGCTAAAACTTATTTCTTTAATGGTACTTGCCATGTAAGTTTCTGGTGTTTGACAACGTATTGTGTTTGCTGTTTCAGGAGTAACTGCTGATTGTTTGGTATGTCTTTTCTTTCTCCTCTGTGTCCACGTTTGACTACAATCAGGTTTTCTTCTTGATCCTTCAGTAAGCCAAGGAGCAGCGTACAGTCCAGAGGGCCAACCAATGGGAAGTTTTGTATTGGATGGTCAGCAACATATGGGAATTCGACCTGCTGGTAAGCTAAGTCCAGTCCTTCCATGCCCTAAATGTAGCGTCATTACTTTCTCTATCCCTCCCATCCACTTCACCTGTCATGCCCCACCATCACAGGGTTTTCCTTTCTGCCTGCTGCCTGCCTTGCCTGTCTTCTTTGCACCCATGGGGAAACAAATCCTTCAGACAAGAGATTTGTGAGGAATTTATCCACCCCACGGATCCTAAAATACACACAAAAAAAAATTATAAGGGATCTTTTTCACTATCGAGTAGTCGACCTTGCTGATTTTCTGGCATCTTCTTGGATTTTATCTCCCTTCTAGGACCTATGAGTGGAATGGGCATGAATATGGGCATGGATGGGCAATGGCACTACATGTAACCTTCATCTAGTTAACCAATCGCAAAGCACGGGGGAAGTAAGTACGATCGGGCTGTTTATTCTGTCTATTACTGTAGTGCAATTTTTTTTTAATTCCCACCCACCCACCCCCCCCACTCCAATTTTTTTTCTCCTTGCCCGTATTTGCATGCTATTCCAATAAAGGGCCAGTTGTAATGATTTATCTCATGACATTTGACACCATTTCGCAAGCTGCAAAAGGTCAGCTAACTAATTTACAGTATACAGAGCAAATTAGGTCTGGAGTAATTCTGTTTAATTATGAAGCCCAGAGAATCAAACTCAAGCAGCGAATGAACAATTGGGACATTTAAGGGAAAAGAAACATCTTCAGGCCACCAATTGACTTGAGAGAAATTAACCAGGCTTCACAAAGCGATAAAAACGAGAAGTGAGACTGTCCTTTGAGTGACATAAATCTGTCAGGAAACGATTGATGCATGAATTATCTTATATGCAAAAATGAAATGTTGCAGTTCGCAATCTGCAGTCTGGATATATGGCGATATATGGTGATACAACACATTCCTCACTGGGAGCCCCCCCCACCAACGCCACCCCCCCCCCACCCCCCTATCCCAGGCTTGAAAGTATATCCACCGTCTCCTGTGCGAGATTAAAATAAAGAGAAAGGAAAATGTAAAACTAAACAGTAACAGACATTAAGAGATGACTGCAAGTGAAGGAATGGAACCAGCAGAGAAGCTGATTGGCTGCAGTCTAAATAATCCATCAGTTGGAGTGTGTCCAATGTATGTGATGTTTGAGGAATTCAGATACATCAAACAGCAATACATCACATCACTAAGGCATCAGAGCATGAGGTTTTATTTAATAACTGAAACTCTTTGCTACCATTGAGCTTAATGCTTACATTTAAAAAAGAATGGCAGACTATTTCATTATTAAATCATCTTCAATCCTTTTGTACTCAAAGTTGTATATCCCTACCCACAAAAAAAATGACTTTCCCGGCAGTCGCTTAATGCCCACTAGGTTGTTTTAGATTATTTAAAATAATGGTTATAGTTTTGTGCAAGATCTTTGAGGGCGTTATCTTAGTGCATTAGTGATGGAGTCAGTATCTTGCCTTCCTTTCTTTACTAATGCAGTCAAAAAAATGTTAAAAGCAGTGTTCCCTAAAACAGCCATTGAGACAACATTTTCTCAGCTTGGATAATTCTTAATATAGGCCATATAATTTCTGGCCTATTTAATTACATAACATATTTTATGCTTCATAACCAATTACATTAATGGCTTAATACAGATAATATTATCCTCCTTTTATTTGATTATGGAGCCACACAATATGGTATATTTGGTACTTAATTATCATCATCCAGTGAGCATGCTGCTGTGCTAGAATAAACAGAGCTGAGTTGGACTTATTATACAGCACAGACAGTATTATTGTCTCAGTATGGTTTTACCACTGTGGTTACTAATGTACTGCAGATCTACTTAAAACAATGACAACAGCTTACAGGTCTTTAGATTACCAGCTTATAGTGTCACTAAAAACTATTCAGCAATTAGGTTGGTAAATGCTAGTGGATGAATGGAGGTAAAGTTAATTCCCTCTAATTTAGCTCTGCATTGCAAACTATATCGATAGTTATTTTGTAATAAAAATTAGCTCTAGTTAGATGGATGGAATCAATGATCTAATTAATATATGCTGGCAGATCTTTCCCAATAAAAGCCCATATCCCACGCTCTCAAAGCAACAGGTATGACCCCCTTCCCTTTTCTGCTTCAAGTTTCAGTTTTATATTAAGGAGAGCCCAATCCACAATAGTCGTAAAAACATTCATTAAATGACTTGAGGAGCATTTTCCCAGCTTACCTGAAAAGACTATTAATTTGATGTGCTTTTCTTTATTTGGATAAACTGTTTGTGTGAAAGGGAAAGACCTCATTGCATCAGATTTCTTGCATATAAATATCCTCTTGCTCCCTTGCCATATTTCTTTTAACAATAACTTCTCTGGTTCTGCTTAATCTTCAGCTTTTTTTCTATCGGTCCCTCTAATTCTTTTTGCCTGAAACTTGATCTTTTTTCTTTCATGAACCGATGTATCTCCTGTGACCTATGAGTAAGATTGAACGCATGGTTACTGAATTAATCATTGTGACAAGTGTCTTTGATTTATAATTATAAAATATCTGCAAATATGTAATAGCACATTTACATCAATAATACTGTAACTCTATATGCACAGGGAAGAATGTGCCGACCATATAAGAAAACCACTAATGAGTCAAAAGGATAAGCTCTTAAAGACTGCTTTTTTTTTTTGGAAAATATTAACACATTGTAATGCTTTGCTCTTGTCTTTTCAGGTTTACAAGGCATGCCAGGGGACTATGTATCTCAGGGTGGTCCTATGGGTATGAGTATGGCACAGCCAAGTTACACTCCTCCCCAGATGACCCCACACCCTGCCCAGTTAAGACACGGACCCCCAATGCATTCCTATCTCCCGAGTCACCCACATCACCCAGCCATGATGATGCATGGAGGACCCGCGCCTCACCCTGGAATGCCAATGTCGGCACAAAGCCCCACAATGTTGAATCCTGTAGACCCCAATGTGGGGGGACAGGTTATGGACATCCACGCCCAATAGTATAAGGGAAAAACATGAGAAAAAAATGTAAGACTTTAAAAATTTGAACAGATGTTGACACTTAATGGAATTCCAGATGAGCTGTGATTTTTCTTTTCACTCAACGCCAGCAGAGGACCAATGGCAAAGCCAGGCTAACATGGAGCCAAAAGCTTTCTTCACCTGAAATTAACTCCAATGTAAAGTTCCTCTGGAAAAAGACTGAAAGATTTATTACTACTGTAGCATAAATATAGGAACTAAGTTAACTTGTACATTTCTGTTGATCACTCTATTTCTGTTGCTTCCAATAGTTTTTAGAAAGAAAGTTATCCTTTTTCCACACTATGTGTGTTGTTCTCAAAATGGTTGTCCTCGTACAGCAAATGGAGCCACGTTTCAGACCAGGTTGCCCAAGTCCAGCCAACTTGCCATAGAGGAAGAAGCTAAGATGAAGATCCATGAGACACTTTTGGATGCGGCCATAGGTGAAAGGTTTTAAGAATGCACTAACATACCTGATTTTTCTGGAACAAACGCGGCCTGTAGTGACAAAGCCTACCTGGTCCGAGTGAAGGGCCTATGTCTGATCATGTTCAGGATTGACTCTTCTCCAGAGAGCTTGTTGATGGAAACCTGAAGATGAATTAGCAGCTTCCTGCTATGCCTGTGGGCCACAGCATTGAGAAAATGTTGTCACACCAACAACTCAGAATGCTCTTGGGCAGACTTTTCTTAATGAAATTTCCTTTTGCTGGTCTTGCACCAAAACAGAGACCTTTTTAAATGAACTCAAACTGCTTGGAACAAGCAACGACAAAACAAATCCTGTAACATACTTGGTACAGAGAGTTCAGTATATTAATTGTTACATGTTAGATATCTATGTGTTTACCTCAATGAGAAATAACGAATGTTTTGCTAGTATCAAATCTGCTGTGGAATTGGTATTGTATGTCAATGAATTCCTTACTTTTATCAGCACGTTGTCACTAGAAGAAAATGCTGTTTCCCTTGCGAGCTTTGTCAGATTACATAAATACTTGTATGAGGACTGTGACGTATGTTTGAAAGGTGTTCAGTCACAAAATGCCGTAATAAATATTTCATTTTTAGATTTTTTTCTGTTTGATAACACACCTGTAATCGCTTCAACTTTCTTGGGATTTTACAACAGACTCCTCCAGCAGTGTCTGCAGCTAAAGTTTTTGTTTTGGTTGTTGGTTCGTTCAATCCTGTATGGTTCACATTGAATCCATTGATGTGAAGTTTTATATTTGATCGCAGGCACCGAGTGATATTTGAAAGATGTGGTTGTTTGTCCCTTTCTTCAGATGTGGGCATTGTTTTAAAAAAAAAAGCAGGAGGATTTTATTTTTCTTTCTGTAGCAATGAGCAGAAAAGCAACTGGGAACTATAAGCTCAAAGGAAAGGAAGCGTGTGGAGTATTTTAACAGGGTAACTTCTCTACAAAAAAAAAAATCTACATGTTGTACAGTGTTTTCAACACCAACACTCACCCGGAGAATATGAAATCCGGCCTTTCGAGTGGGACAACTTTATCAGTAGGTATTGAGTTTAAACAAATTTGAAAAAAATGATACAAGCCACCATATCCAACTTTACAAAATCTTTTCTATAAATCGGCGTCTCCTGATGTTTACATCCCTCTCAATCCCCAGAATTGTGCATTTATTGGTATTGAAGTGATGGAAGTTCATTTTTAAACAGGCCAAGCCTCAAAACAGCTCTATCCACTCCTACCCATCCTACAGGGCTCCCACCAAAACCAGCTGTCAAACAAAAAAAAACAACCCCAGCTGATTTTCAAACCCTACTTCTGATCTTTTAAGTCAACGGGCCTGAACTGTTCCAGAGTTTTTGCAAAGTCAGTATGGTGGCAGGATGGGGAATAAACCTATTTATAGAAATGTGGAAAATCAGATCGGGCAGCATTTAAAGTGAGTTATATTGTATTTAAAACCCTGGAGGTTTCTCCTTTTTGTTTACAGAGCTTCTTAATAAAAGTTTATTTAAAAAAAAAGAGCCTGGGTTGATACCATTAAACTGTGTTATGTGCAGAGAGGAATGGCTGAAGGTTTTAGTCACGTTTCGATATGTGGCATAGTTTTGACTGTGGGACGTGTTTGTATTTTGCGTTGTGAGAATTGGAAACTGACCATCTGATGCGTTTTACTGGTAACGTTTTTTTTTGGGAGGCTCGTCTGTAATGAACATCAGTCACGTCCCTTTCTCCCTTCATTCACAGAGGCATTATCTTCGCATTTCAGGAACTAACCTAATCTTCGGCGCCTGTTTGCAACACAGCGATAGAGCTGCTCTCTGCATTTTCTGCGAGATTTTCTGGCTTTGATTCTTCCAATAGTCAAAACTTTTCGTCTCTGCTGACTCTCCTCCCAAAGCATTTCACTCCACTGGCTTTTCGAATTTCAGTTGAACTTTGTCACTTTTCTGGGTGCAGTGAAGCGCCAGCCGCTGTGCGAGTTCCTAGACCTCAACATACTTGGTTCCTGTGACCTGTCTTCTCCTAAGTTCAGCACGCTTAAAAACACTTCTCGAAAACTTGGGAAAATAAAAACACCTGGCATTTTCTCGGGGACGGGAATCCATTTGAAATGATCTCATTTTTATTACCGTTTACAACAGTCGATCTGAATCTTGGATTTTTTTTTAAATCAGTTAAAATACTTGTTATTAAATTCAAAACAAGACTCTGTTATTTTTTTGGCCAGTGGATTCTTTAAAGCAGATAGGAAATAATTCTCCTGATAATCGTTACATTTCGAAGTCTCGCTGCGGGATTTGTTAGTTTTAAATGAATGATGCTGGTTGCAAAATGAGCAACCAGTTTAAAACTGAAAAGGTTTCTTGACCCATTGGTCTTGAATAAAATCACAATGAATGATGAATTAAGTCTAGCGAGTTTAGACTCCCCCCACCTCCCCCCACCTCCCTTTTTTTTGTGTCCCCTTCAGCCTCCTAAACCTGATCCTTATAGATATCACTATTCTAACCCCCCTATGATGTATAGTTTTACAATCTTTTCACCCGATCTTTTTTTTCTCCAGTTGAATGTGCAGAGTGAGATTGCGGACTGCACTCTTGCGAAGGCGAAATTCATATTTACGGGGGGGGTGGGGGGGAAGAAGCGCCACATTAACGGGTGGGGGGGGAAATGTCTTAAGAAACCCCCTTTTGTCCTGACGGCGAGAACATTTCGTTCTGGAGAGCAGCCCTTTGTGAAACTGGAAACTTTAGTGCAGATTCGGTATCGACTCCCCTGTTAAATGTATTCTTGGCGAAATTGATTAAAATGAAACAAACAATCCCACTAAAGTAATTTAAGGGCGGAAATCTATTTAAAAAATCAGAGTCCAACAAAAATTCCATTTACATAATTGACAACTGCAAATGCAAAACTATATTTTTATATCGCAATAAATAAGGGGGGGGGGAAAATCAAGACAAGTCATCACATTTCTTTAGATTTCATTACTGGAACTCGTCCCAGATAAATTACTATCGAAATGAATAACGAGGCGGCTAATTTCTTTACTGCGAACTCTTGTACGCTGAAGAATGTGCTCAGACCAGCGGAGGAAAAGGCAGTAGCATTTGAATAGTCTTGTTTTTCTACATTTATACATTTTGGAATTTTTAACCAACCATTTTAGTTGTAAACATGTTACTATGGAGATTGCGTATATCCCAACCCCTAGAGCCCAGTGTGGGTCAGAGAAAACGCTGCTATTTCTTGAAGATCATTTATCACTGTCACAAGATAATGATTCCCGCAGCAACCTCCTATTGATGTTTATAATTGCATTATCTCATATGGAATGATCAATGAAAACGGGAGCCAGGCATGGGATAATCAGGAAACGCTCCCAAACACAAAAAAAAACTTCTTGGCTCTTTTCAAAAGATAGTGTTTAAAAAAAAAACCCACCCCCCCCCCTGCTTTATAAAGTCGATTCAGGTCTGTTTTTAGTCTTGGTCAGGTTTTATTTTCCAAATCCAACAAGGTTACTGTTCCGACGCCTGAGAAGTCCCCAAATAACCAACATGAACAGGGGAAAAGGAATCAATTCGGATTGTGTTAGTGCCTCTCTCGGAAGTTATGACAAATTACTTGTGAACGCTTTCTGAAGATTCTTGGCTTTTAGTGCATCGCCCGAGTAAATCAATGCAAATGAATGGCCGAGCCGCAGTTGTCTGTACCTCTCTGGGTGTGTACACGAATACCCAAAATACACCATGTTTCTTCTTAAAATTTGCCAGCTTCGATTTGCTAATTTGTCAGTGGTCTTGTACATCCTTTGATTTTTTTTTTAAAAGGTTTATTTTTCAGCCTTTATAACCTTCCATTAAATATTAACCGATTGAAAATGAACGCAAATCTCGTCAGAACAATTTAAAGAGATTGACTGGTTTGATTTTGTAACCCCGACACTTCGGAACGCTTCGCAATTAGAATCCTGGATCTAAAGCCCAGGCAGATAAGATGTGTTTACCATTATATTCTGGAACACTTTTTGGTTGTGGAATGAAATCGCCCCGCAAAACTGGTACACAGAACTCACCAGGCCACACGTTAGCTGAGCTCGCGTCTATTACACGCCACCTTCGTAGTTTCTCTTCCGTGAAATGGATGGAATATGTGGGGGGGGGAAGAAACGATTAATCTTTTGATAAGTTTTGCAACTGTTGTGTGGCCACATTTAATAGTACATTGCATTCAGTCAGAAGCCGTTAGATCAAAAATTGGCAACGGAAGAATTGGGAACGTTTACATTAATTTTTCCCCCCCCCCAAATCCAAATTTCTGCTTCCCCTGCTAATCTACTCTTTTTAAAAAAAAGTCTTGATCTCATCTGTCGATGCATTCAATGATTATTCATATTTACCCAACTTGCTGGTGAAAATGTATTGGTTCTTATTTTATCCAGTGCACTGAAGCTTAGTTAATAGTTTCTGATTGTTCTCCGGGAACGTCAGGCCGTCTTTTATCCCAGGTTTATGTGTTTTGCTTCCCTTGCGATTCACTTCTTCCCGAACCTGCACATTGTGTATCGGTTTCAAAAAATCAGCCGGCAACAATATCCTTACAACTGGGATCCTTCCAATCTTACTGAGCGGATGCCTCACTATCGGGATATGAAATATATATCGGGATGTCTGGGACACTGTAGTCACAGTATAGTGAATAATAAAGGAAATCGGGCGAGTTAGAACTGGTAGGATGTAATATTGTTATTAAATATATAAATACAAGCGACGTCAATTTATATTAGTTTATAAAGGCGTCACATTGTTTTTTTTGTTGTGTAGGTGAGTGGTATGTTTATAATAACACCCTAACCAGACTGAAGTAAAACTAGTGTTCAAGGGGAAACGACATTGTTCATTTCAGGCTGGTAGAGAGCGGGTCTGATTTTAATCATGTCGTTATCTCTCCTGTATCTACTGTAGAAAGCTTGAGTGACTTTTACCTAACGGGTTATATATGGAGACATTATACATTAACTTGCAAAACGGATGGATACAATATGAAGCAGGGTGTTGGGGATTGTGATTGTGCATTGCGCTATCACCACTGAAAGGTTTAGGTTCACGATAGATGACGAATAGTTGGAAGGTGAAGAGGGGAATCCGTATTCCTCGCAGTATAAACAGTCATTGCTTCATCAAATCAGGTCACTGGATCTCAGTTCTTATTTGAAACAAGCATTTTATAAATATATATTTTTTTTTAAACAAAAAATATAAGCGTCAACAGATTATTCCCCGCAGGAAGCTCCGAATTTTTTTTGCACAATTATCCCCAATGTGTAACTGCCAACTCCTGTCTGCATTTGAAAATCAAGGACAGGGAGGGGTTAAACAGCGAAATCAATCTATTCATCATTTGTAATATTTTCCATCTTTACATGTAAGAATTACAGGTCGGTGCAGACTCCGATGTGAAAACAGACGTAGGCAAGAAACAAGAGAGAGAAACGAGTGTCAATGAAACCCTCCTGTTGGGGCGACTCGATAAACTCCCTCGTTATTTATAAGTGTCTTAGAGCGTTTTTTTCTTCACCCCCACCCTGTTGGCAATGATTTTATTAGAAAGAAATGCAAATAAAATTAAAAACGCGCATCATTTTTCCATTAGCAATTTGATTTATAAACACGCATGACCAATCCACAAAAGTACGCCGCTTGATCTGCTGAATACTCACTATCAATATTACATGGGCGACTGCAACAAAAAAAAATTAAAGCCTGCTGTAACAAGGAAACCAACGAGCTATTAGAAGCCCTGATTAATAACTAGCTGGATAATGTTCACAGCCTTTTCTGCCCGAATGCTTTTTGAATTAGAGACATTCTCCGGAGTGTCTATCTTCTAGAAGAATGAGTGACGGATATTTTCCCCCTCTCTCTCTCTCCTCGAACTTAATGATGTAAATATTCTAATTAGTAAATCACATTTGCTGAAGGCTAGACCATGAGGTTGGAAATCAGCGTCTCTCTAAAAGGCGACCAAGTTTGATGATAGGAGAGACTTTTTTTTTTAAAAGAGAAGCGTATAAAACTTGAGATAAAGTTTTGCCCGGAGCTTTTGGCTCAGGAAGTTTGGCTATTTTAAATCTACTAAAGATTTAATTAGAAGCCCTAGGCGCGACGCTCGACTGAAGACCCCCTTTTTTCTCATTAGCTTCTCCTCACTAATCTTGGGTGTTAGGTTGGCTTAAAGGTGGTCAACGTTTGACCGACTCCGCGAAAAGAAAATATATCATCGCTTCGGGAGTCGTGGAGCCAGGGACAGGCAAACCGTGCGCGAACCAGCGGAACTAACAGGCGCAAAAATGTTGCTAATTTATCGTTGCAAATTGTGGTTATTTTCGACCAAGCATTAATATTTTTCATCCCTCTTGCAAACAAAAAGGTTTATAAATATCCCGCGGGTGGTTCAAGAGCTAATGTGGGGCATTAACTGCATCAAGATTTCATGAGAAGTGTAAATAAGAGTCTTGGGTTGAGAGCCCGGTTTTGCCCACTAACCGAATGGGGAGAGATTTACCTACAGAGAGTCCTCACTCATGGTCAGTGGAGGGAGCGACATCCGAGCGCCCCCAACCGGACAGTGCGGACACTAGGACACTGACCGGCAGCCCCAACACGTGGGGGCGAGCCTGAGAGATCAACAATCTCTCCATCCCTAATGTTTGTAATCAGGACAGTTTTAATCATCAATTATGTACACACACACCCAGGAATGTGCACACAAAGCGGGGAGGCAATGCAGCCCAGAACCTGATCGTATTTACAGACCTGAGAAGCCAGGTATGGCCATTCCAGCGTTTGGTTCCCCGCACTGTTAATTGCGATTGCAAATATTTTACATGACAGAGGATGAGAATGCGCCTTATCAATGTGGAAGCACAGTCCTAAAAAAAAAGTGGGAATCCGCTGATCCCTCTAGGAAGCAGAACTCCGGCTTGGAAAGTGGAACATGATCCCATTTACCGTACCGCCCAGAAAGGATCAGGTTGCTGATTCCGAGACGGAGAAATGCAAAAGTTACTGACATCGTACATGGAGGTAGCCTGTGGCATCGTAGGCGAAAGTTAATATTCTGGAACATCACCCAGCTCGAATGCAGCCCGATTCCCCCCTGGGGACGACATGTTTACCTCCGCAATTAATCCAAACATAGTTTATCAATAAATTTAAAAAAAAGGCATAATCTGATGGCTCACGCTGTTTAATGTCTGAAAAGAGACGTTTCGGAAAGGACGGCAGCTCAGGCCCATTTAGATCTTTAAAAACATTATATTAAAAAAAAACGTGAATTCCATTACTCATCTAACACCAAAGGGTGGGGCGGGGGGGGGGGTGGGAAATGAATGATCAACTCACACGTTCAGTTAAATTAATGAAAAAAATACAAAGGACCCGCCCAATTCTAAACCACACTAATGATGAGCTGAAAGTACGTGCTCGCTAATGAGAAAAGGGCGTTAGCCCCTTTCCTGGTGTAATAGCGAAATTAGTCATCGAGCAATCTTAGAATATTATGCAAAATAACAAAGGCATTATCAGAATTTTATCGTTTAAATATCAACCCCCCCGCCCTTCATTGCGACAGTTCTGATCACTTCACACCATCCTCGCTCAGGTTAAGGCTGAATGAATCACAATACTGCTCGTACTCTTAAACAGGCAGTAAATTCTATTGTTACCGTTTACGTACGGAGAACACAAGAAATAATCCCCATTAAGTAGATTGCAAGAAGTAACTGCATTGCAGGATATTTCAACACAAACATGTTGCATTCATTTGTTTGTTTTGTGCGATTGATTTGCAGCCAGCATCTCCTCCCACCCTCCCTGTCACGGCAAATAAACAATCATTTCAATTAGTATTCAACATTGTTCTGTAAAATATTATGCCAACCTTTGACTTTGTCCCCGAAATGTTTTGCCAGGGCCAACTTAAATCATTCTCTCTTGCAGATACGGTGGAAGCAGTTGACAATCGAATCTTGTGCCGATGATGGTTTTAAAATTATTAACTTATCCGTCACGCATCGTGAGATAGAACCCAGAACAGAAACAAAAAGGATGTTACTCAAATCGCAAATGGTAAATCGAAGAAAAAAAAAATTAAACGTGGGAGAAAGTCAAAGGGAGGAATGGTTTCAGAGATTTGATTATAAAAGAGCCGAAGAACTAAAATTACTAGGGGAGGGAAATGGTTTGGAGAAAAAGTAAGCGTAATGTTCAAAATCTTACTAGGATGGTGATAATATCATTAGGAATACATGTTGATTAAAATAGTCATGTTGTAAGTTATCTGAGACACTGGAATTAATCCATTCCAATAAGGATGAGCCTAAAATCTTTCAGCGGAAGATGTAATGCATAGTAACTATATTATTTGCCTTGCATATCTGAATTCCATAGAGTCATCTTTGATCTGTTTGAGGTTTATTGTGTGTAAGCAATTTACACGTTGGAGTTAATACCAGGCAAAGAGAAATTTAAACAATGCACTGTAAGCCTTGTTGACGTCTTCAGAAAAAGGCCAATCTACCTGGCTGCTAACCTATCAAGACATAAGCCCTAAACAGCGTGAGAGATCAGGATATTTTATGCACAAAATAAAAATGCTTAAGTTCTTTAATTACGAAAACAGGTCTGTGTCATTCAGGAGCGAAGATGAGCCACTGAGCATCGACTCAAATGTTTAAGTGTCAATGACACTTTGCAAGAAAAGCTCAACGTTAAATATGCTTTACGATTGCAGGACTGAGTAGCAATGCTAAGTACCATAGCCTCAGTAACAATAACAAGAGATATTAATACGCTGGAAATAGATGCTAGAAGGAAGAGTTTTAAAAGAGAAGCCACATTTGGCAATGAGGAGCCCCAGTTAGCAGCCGGAAGCATTGGTGCTGAAAAGCAATAGCTGGTGACAGGAACTTTTTTAAGCTTCAAAGACTGCAGCTGACAGCAATATATACTTTTCTAATAACAGTTAGTGGTAGAGTATAGTTTACCGTTCATGAAAAGCAATGCTGTCCATAGCTCCATTAATTTTGGTATTACAGTAAGTTAATCTTAAATGACTATGTCATAAGGATATATGATAACTGACTAGAATTTGAGAAAAAAGGCACAGAAGTACTTGAATGCATTTACTAGGGGTATCAGCTAAATGAACACCGATGCTCAGCACTTTCATTCTGCTTTGTTTATGATCCAAATTATAAACGGCCTTGCTCTGGATCACATCCAGCTGACAATTATATTTTTGATTTGCCATTGGACATACAAAAGCTAACATCTAGAAATATTTAATTGAAAGCCATAGGTAATTTGCCATTGCATGTGTGTAAATGTCCATCAAGTTATATTCCTTAGGGGGAAAAATCATCAGCATTTTTAAAAATCCTAAGGATATATTTATTCTCCCAAATTTTGTTTCACAATCACCCCTTTCCAGTTGGAAAGGGGGGGGCGGATATGATGGAGCTACGGATTTCCCATGGCCACTGGGTTACTGCATTGGCAGCTAACAGGAAAGATGAATTTAGTGGGATTTAGATGCCATTCCCTTTCTACCGTCTTCTCTCAAACAGTAGGTGGAAACCTTTATGTATCTCTTACAATTTTGCAACAAAAAAAAAGTAGGGTCAGAAAAAATAAGAGCTGGCAGTACAGAACCTATCCATTTGTTCGATCTCATGCACCTCCCAGCCCACTCATTAGCTCCTGGTTGGGGAGAACAAAACTCCAGAGAAACCCTCATCTGGTTATCAGGCTGAAAACTGACCAAAGTCACTTCCTGAGGTGAGCCACTATGAGTGACAGGCTGGCTGTGATTTGAACTCTCGACTTTCTGTTGGGGAGTAAAATGTCCAACTGCTTGAACAGTTGGGCTGTGATTTGTTCACATGAGCCGCCTATTGAACCAGGGTGGGGGAAGGATTGGTAAACAAGCAGGAGGAGAAAGAAACAAACAAAATGGTTTATCAAAAAAACTGGATACCTTTGCATTCATATCTTTCATTGTACAGTACCACTTACAAAACATCTGCCTTTGATATTTTTTTGCAATAAATGCTGCAAAGTTAATCCCTTTAGTTAAAATGAAAAGTCTATACGACTCTCATTGGGAGACCAGTCCTGAAATCAGAAAGTTACAGGTATTTATTTGCTCCTGTAATATCAAAATTTTACCCGCTGCTTACCCAGATGCATATTCCTCGCCCAACAATTGAATTTCATTTTCCTAACTCATGTACTTAATCGCATCTCTCAAGAATGCTGTGCTCCCTTTGAGTACTATGCTTGCAGAGGCATGGAGAGGGGACAGAGAATGTAAACAGGAATGTTGAAAAACCAGCTCAGGCCTTACCTTTTCACTCAAGGTCACCTGCCAATCTGCAAATGACCTTTAGTTTCGCAAATATAATCCAGCTTGATCCATGCTGGACGTTTCTTGCCCACTGCAACTTAATCTGGTCACTGCAGAACTATCTGGTATTCAGGAAGTATGGGTATGTTTCCTTGCTCTATTTTCTAGCTGAGCTCACTGTCATCACTTCATAGTCACTCATCACTTTCCTGTTTGCCTGCTCTTCCCTCTTTGATCCAGCCTTTCTTGTCATCTAAACACAAGTATAATTAATAATACTGCAAATACGAGTTTATGCCTCCTCCCCAAAACATAATTAAATATGATTTTAACAGAGTTATTTGCAATTATTTACTCATTCAAATCCCTTTATGGGAAGGTGCTTAAGTGCTAAGCAATTTCTTTTTCAGATTTATATTTGTCTGGTTTAGTCCTACCATTGCATTAAAACTTTATTGTATAATTAGAATCTATACTTGTGAAAACTTAGGTTTAACAAATGCTCAAAGCAAATAAATATGCAATGTTTGCATAATGGAAATTTGAACCCTTTTTAAAATCCCGTTCTCAGTTAAGCTCCGGTTTTCATGAGGCTCCTTTCTGGCAGTATGTCATTAGCACACATCTGACCATTAGTATGCTGACCCTGCCTCTATTTCCAGGGTCAGCATAATTTACATTCTGTGGCCAAGCTCTTGGCATCAATAATGCTTCTCATTGGAAGTTTGCCTTTTAGCAGGAATCTCACCGCAACCTTATATTAAGCATATATGCCAACTAATACATTCACAACAAATATACGTTCCCATAAGGAATAAGAAACCCCATGTGGAAAGTGATCTAACTGTGGCTAACTAGAGAATTTAAAGATAGTGCTGGATTAAAGGAAGAGACTTATAACGTTGCCAAAAAGAGTAGTAAATTTAAGGATTAGGAGGATTTTAGAACTCAGCAAAGGGCTACCAAGAACTGATAAAGAAGGAGAAAGTAGAATATGAGGGTAAACTAGCAGGAGACATAAAAACAGATCAAAAGTCAACAAATCCCCTGGCCCACAACCTAGTATTAAAAAGATAAGCGGATGGATTTGGTTTTGAGCTTCAAGAATTCCCAAGATTCGAGAACAGTTCCTATGGATTAGAAGGAAGCAAAACATAATACCGCGATTGGAGGAAAGATATGAGAGAGAACACAGGAAACTATAGGCCAGTTAGTCTAACATCAGTAGTTGAAAAATTGCTAGAATCTGTTGTTAGGGATATGGTAAGAGGACATTTAGAAAATCATAATATGATTGGGCAAAGTCAAAATGGATTTATGAAAGGGGAGCAGTGTTTGAAAAACCTGATAGAACTTTTGAGTTTGAAATAAGCAGGGTAGGGAAGGGGGAAATTAATGGATGTAGCGCATTTGGATTTTCAAAAATCTTCAGTAAGGCACCACACCAGAGGTTAGTATATAAAATTATGGTTCCTGGGATTGGAAGTAATATATTCACACAGATTGAGGATTGGTTAATGGATAGATGATATACAGAAATAATAAATGATTCATTCTTGGGTCAGTACTTGTAACCAGTGGTACTGCAAGGGCCTCAGCCATTTATTATCCATGTCAATGATCGAGATGAGGAGACTGAGTGTAATGTATTCAAGTTCCTGATGATACAAAGCTGGATGGGAAAGTAAGCTGTGAGGAAGTCACAGAGAAGGTTAAGGGAATGGAATATTAATAGTAAGATGGAATATAATGTTTAGAAATGTGACATTATCCACTTTGTTAGGGAAAATAGAAAAGCAGAATTTCTTTAGAATGCTGAAAAACTGGGAAATGTTGGTATTCATCAGGATTTGATTGTTCTAATACACAAAGCACAAAGTTACTAAGCAGGTCAGCAAACAATTAGGAAAATAGATGGCATATTAGCTTTTGTTAAACTGTGATTGGTGTACAAGAGTAAAGGCGGCATAGTGCAATTGTATAGGACCTTGGTGAGATCACACAGGGAGTACTATGTACAGTTTTGGTCTCCTTACCTAAGGAAGGATATACTTACCTTAGAGGGCTAAAACAAAGGCTCACTAGACTGATTCCTGGGATGCAGGGATTGCACTATGAGCATAAATTGAGTAGGCCAGGCATATATTCCCTAGAATTTAGAAGAATGAGAAACAAACTCACTGAATCATATAAAACTCTTTAAGGGGCTTGACAGGGTAGATGCTGGGAGGATGTTTCCCTTGCTGAGGAATCTAGAATTAGGAGTCACTGACTCAAAGTAAGGGGTCATTTAGAACTGAGAGGAGAATTTCATTTTTGGAATTCTCTACCCCAGAGAGCTATGAATGCTACAATGTTGACTATATTCAAAACTGAGGTCGATACATTTTTTGTATACTAAGGGAATTAAGGAATATGGTGATAGTGTGGGAAGGTGAAGTTGAGGTGTAAGGTCAGCCCGTGACCTTATTGATTATCGCTGAAAAGAGAGACATGTTGCTGAAGCTTTTTGTCTTGCACTCATCAGGACAAATGCAAGAATGCCAAGTTTCAAACAATCACAACAATTTATTCTACAGGAGGAAAGGGTGCTGATTGGTTGGCAAGTCAACTCTGATTGGCCGAGGCATTGCCATGGAGAAAGCAATGGGAAATTCTTGGCTTCCCAAGTTCCCGGGTAATTCAAAAAAGGCACAAGGCTTGAGCATATTCCATTTGTTTGCAGAGAATGGGTCCGTATGTATGATTTGATGTCACTTCTAGCAGGTGTAAATGAGCCACATTACAAGCTCTAATTATTTTCTTAATTTGGTTGCTAGAGTAGCTATTAGCACACTCAGGATTGTTCAGCAAGTGCTTCAGCAACATGTCTCTCTTTTCAGCAATATTCAAGTTCTGTACGACCAAGTGACTGATCTTATTGGATAACAACACAGGTTTAAAGGGCTGAATGACCTATCCTTGCCGCTTTTTAAAATCTTCTTCTGTAGAGTTACACTCCATAAGAAACCCTAACTAGGAGGACGTCCATTAGCCCTCATCTTATTAAATGTTTTGAGAAGGTATCTCAGCTGAGAGACTATTGAAGGGGTAATGGTTAAAAATTTTCAGAGCTTTCACTAGATTTCTCATTGCCCTTTTTCCCTTGAACCTAGTCACTTAATGACACCGATGGGTCCACTGAAGCTCGATTCCATGATGCTCATTCTGCTAGCTACAGCTAAAAATTTCTTATCAAGGTAATATTTGTAATACTGGTCTTCTGCTGTTGTGACAATTGGCATTCAACAACCAGAACAATCTTACTGTGACTAGGTTGTCCCAATACTCACCTGGCTGACTTCCCATCTTCCACCCTCCATAAACTTATCCAAAACTTTACTGTTTGCATCCTAACTCACACCAAGTTCCGTTCACCCATCACCTCTGGGCTCATTGACCTACATTGGTCCAGCAACACCTTAATTTTAAATTTTTGCATTCTTGTTTTCAAATCCTCCCATGTCCTCATTTCTCTCTATTTCTGACTTCCACCAGCCATATAATCCTCTGATTTCTCTGTGCTTCTCCAATTCTGGCCTTTTGTACATCCCCTATTTCAATCTCTCTCATGCTGACGGCTGTAATTTCAGGAATTCCTCCCTAATGTCTCCCTCTCTCACCTCCTTTAAAATGCTCCTTAAAACCTACTGCTTTGACCAAGCATTTAACATCTTCCCCATCATCTTCCTACATGCCTCAGTGTCAAATTTTGCTTGATAATGCTCCCTGTGAAGTGCCTTGGGGAGTCTTGCTACATTAAAGGTGCTGTATAAATGCAGGATGCTGTTGTTGTCTCAGGTATGAGCAGCCATTAGAGGGTTTCCCTCCTCACCTCCCATGGACCTTGAATTTTCTGAGCCCCTTAGTGTCACAATTGGTCAAATGTTGTCTTGATTTTAAGAGCTGTTACTCACCCCTCTCTTGCATCTTGCTGTTTTGTCAATGTATTCAATAAGACTGTAAAATCGTACGGGGCAAGCGTGTGAATTGGTGAACAGGTGCCACTTGATGCTGTGTCAGTCCTGGCTCAGTTTGTAGAGCTCTCCTCTCTGAGTCACAAGATTGTGGATTCAAGACCCACTCCAGAACTTAAGTACAAAAATCAAGGCTGATATTCCAGAGCAGCACTGAGGGAGTGCTACACTGTTGGAGGTGCCATCTTTCAAATGAGACATTAAACCGAGTGTCTGACCTCTCAGGAGAACATAAAAGACCCAATGACTCTATTTCAAAGAAAAGCAGAGGGGTTATCCTCAGTGTGCTGGCTTTAACCAACATACAAATAAACCCCGGAATTATCTGGTCATTATCACACTGCTGTTTCTGGGAATTTGCTTGCACAAATTGGCCACTATGCTTCCTACAACATTGACTACATTTTGAAAAGTACTTCATTAATTGCAAAATGCTTTGGGACATCCACTGTTGGGAAAGACGCTATATAAATGCAAGCCTTTCTTGATAGCTTCTTCCATCGCTTCAACAATAACAGTAATTGGACAGGAAGTGGGCAGAGACAGGCCAGATCAGGCTCTGCCATATAGACATTTAGCAGCTCAGATACATCTGCCACTAGAGGATCATGTAGAAGAGACATGTAACTGGGCTATAGTACACACTGCCACCCAGGAGAACAAAACAATAATGATGCGCAGATCACATTTAGGGAAATAATGCCTATTTGCACCGAAGTTATACTGTGTCCAGATGTTGGAGACTGTAAACACTGGCGATGGGATTTACAGTTGTGGTAGCTCAGAGTTCACTGTGTGGGTGAAGACATATTTATGAGGATATGGTCAAATACAGAGGACTCTTGCAGTGGGCCAGCAAGTACTTAGAATGTGAGTACCTCAATGAGACCATGATAAACAGCTCCAAAAATTGGCAAATGTACTTCAGCAGCTGCATCTTCAACATACTCCATCTCCTTGAGGTCATTCTTTGCTGTTCATTGTCTTCCTCCTCTGGCTGCTTCAGGTTCTCACCTTGTTGAATGACAAAGTTGGTGTAGCAGATCTTGATGAGGAGGAAACTTTGGCTAGATTGTATTGCAGGAAGTCATCTAACCTGTCTAGGTCTTGACACCTCTGTAGCATGTTTGATGACAACTTTGGTTGATGCATTCACCATATAAAAAACCACGCATGACTGTCAGCTGGGACCACAGAGGGTAGAATCAGTCCCTTAGGAACCAAGCACTCTTCTTTCTGGGTCAAATAATGGTGGCATGATTGATTACCTTAAAATAGAGGCATCAGGATTGCTGCGTGGGCAGCACTCACTTACCTGTATGATCCTGTGCAGATGGTAACACATTAATAGAGGAGTAATCCCTTGCAGTCATGCATGAACAATTGAAGCACACAGAGCCATTTGGGTGCCATCAATAACACCCTGGACCTTGGGTAACCTTGCTCCTTGTAAAGCTGCTGCCCCTCCTCATGCTGTCTGCAGGGAATGTGAAATGCTACCTCTGGCAAATAATGCATCATTCACCCGCTTGATACATCTGTGCACTGCAGATTAACTGATGTCCCTTGTGGCAGTCTGGGTTGAGCCAGCAACATAAGAAATTAGGCTTGAAGTGGACGTGATAGTCTGTCCTGGAGTTTGGTCGCCACTCAGATTGTGACATAGGTACATCTCTGTCACAGCCTCCTGGGTGAATCTAAGCCCGTTACTCCAGAGTTCCTTGTACAAGCCCAGGTAAGGTCAATAAAAGCAAAATACTGCGGATACTGGAGATCTGAAATAAAAGCAGAAAGTGCTAGAAAAACTCGGCAGGTCTGGCAGTATCTGTGGAGAGAGAAACAGAGTTAAGGTTTTGAGTGCCCGATGTGACTCTTCTTAGGAACTGAAGAGAGGTAGTCAGTTCTGAAGAAGAGTCATATTGGACTCGAAATGTTAACTCTGTTTCCCTCTCCACAGATGCTGCTAGACCTGCTGAGTTTTTCTAGCACTTTCTGTTTTTATCCCAGATAAGACCACTTCTGCCTGTATACGTAGCTGCAGTTTGGAAGGCTATGGTGTGGGGGGAGGGAGGGGACTGGTGGGTGGATTGCTACTTTGATGTGGCTGACATTTTTATGTTCCTCCTCTACATAGTTAACAAATAAAGAGATTCCATGAGGTTGTCCTATTTTGTAGAGGTTATACAAATTGTCAACTTAACTTCCATCCCACAAATATTCTTCAGCCACTGAGCTGAACCAAATTAACCAAGGAATACCAAAACTCAGCTGGACAAAAAATATTAAACTCTCTTTTTAATTATTAAAAGGTACAGCCTAGCAACTTTGGAAGACCAAATTAGATTGATAAGATTAAGTACACTTCTCATGTAAGGGTCAGAAAACAGAACTCAAGTCTCAATGATGTCACTTTCATAATTTGCATAATGCAATAAAATTCCCACCTAATTCTGGTGGGAAATTCCTGCACTTCACACAAAACCAGCCAGAAACGCTCATCATTCGCTGACACTGAGCAGCAATGATCTCTGTCCATCCATACTTATGGTTCATTAGGCTGTAATTGCATTTCATTACAGAGCACAAAGGAACCAAAAATCGAGACTGTTGCATGAGGCATATTAAGTCACAACAAAGTAAGAAACTATGGAACAATATCAGTCAGCCTACTTAGCTTGCTCCTTCCAACAGATATTTCAAACTGTCATTTATTCTTCCCAAAATATTTAGTTTCATTGAGGAGTTGCAAAGAATTAATCCACAAACTACTTTTGGTGGGTCTCTGTTCCTTAAATCTTCAATAAATTTCTTCCAATTTCTAGTCTTTTCCAGAGCTCACCAATTTCACATCCATGTTTCTCTGTTTCCTTATCATGATTTCATTCAACCATCTGCTCATATCTGCATTACCCATGTCCTTCAGTGTGATTAAGATCTTGGATCACAACTCCTCAACAATATTTCTTCTACAGAAACAAGTTTGATTCTGTCAGCTTCCAGAGTTCGGAGTCCTAGACACTCCCTTGTTGTTTGGCTGTGAACATCCTCAAAAGTATGGGTATTCCCTTGAAGGTATGTTGACGAACACGCAACAGAGTATCATGAAAGTTGCCTAAGTTTAATTCACAGGGATCTCAGCCAGATTTGTTTCAGGGCAACAATAACTTCAGTACCAATTGAATTAGAGAGGAGAAATCTGCCAGAGTTTCTGCTACTGATTGCTATCCAGCAGCCCGTGCTGGAAGTGTGCACAAGGATGGATGCCAGATGGAAACCAGCAGTGAGCTTGACTGTGATTACCTTGCATTTGACTAACTTGTTGATGCACCTTGGGACTACATTAAAGGCGCTTTTAAATGCAAGTTGTAGTGACTGCAAGGGCTGATGCATGAGTAATTGCTTTTTGGATAAGGCATTGCAGGTTGCCTGGTGCTATAGAACAATAAATGAACACAAGGTGATTGGCCAGAGGAAAGAAAACAAATACAGAAAAAATCAAATACAAACTGACTGATTGAGGAATTCATGGTTAACATAATTTGCTTTGATTTGTGATTAATTTAAACATCACGAGCCAAGGGTTGGGTATAGCGATGGATTAGCACAATATTCTTGTACCTTTGGGACATCTGAATGCACTCCAGGCTAATAAAGTGCAAACATATTTTCTCTTCCAATCTTAAAACTGAGGTTTGAATTTCCCTAGTACACACCAGCAGCAAGGAACCTTGGCAGCTGCCAACATGTATTGGAATATCTTGGGCACACTGGCAATGGTTTGCTGACCACAGGAATCATTATGCTTCAAGCACTGGTGATGGGCATAACCCCTCACCTCCAGAACATACTCAAAGTTTAGGCCCAGGAGGCAAAATGTTAAATTCCCCAGAACTAGCATCCTTTAATCACCAAGTGGGAACCATCACAACATATTTTATTACTTATTGACAAAAGCTCTGTACTGGCTTTTATATTCTGAGTGAAATAATTGCTATTGCTCAATAATCACACTTAACTCTTATAAATAAACACCAGCCAATTGTAGTTTCTGTACCAATGTACATTTATCAACATTACATTAGATACCTCATCTAATCCAGAATAGCAACCTCTCTCATGTCTCCAGAAGACCTCAAAAACCTTCACTAATGATTGTAGCCTTGCTAAAGCTGCAGCAGTCTATGACTATTTGCTGTTTTATCATGACAGTTTCAATCCAACTAGCTAGTTTGTGTAATAAGAACATAAAATGCTGGAAATATTCAGCAGGTGAGGCAGCATCTGTGGACAGAGAAACAGAGTTAACGTTTCAGGCCGATGACTATCCACCAGAACTGGGAAAAGTCGGAAATCTAACCAGTTTTAAGAAAGTGAAAGGGGGAGGGTGGAAAAAGAATAAAAGGGAAGATCTGTGATAGGGTGGAAGGCCGGAGAGATTTAATGATAAAAGGAGGGTTGGTGGTGCAGGGCCAAAGAGAGTGAGACAAGTAAAGAAACAAAAGATGTGTCCAGAGGTGGTGTGAATGGCAGAATGTTGAACAGCTGCTGTCCAGAAGCAAGGGAAAACCAGACTGACAAAAAAAAAACAAACACAATTGGAACAAAGATTACGGTCTGAAATTGCTGAACTCAATGTTGAGTCTGGAAGGCTGTAAAGTGTCTAATTGAAAGATGAGCTGCTGCTCCTTGAGCTTATGTTGAGCTTAGTTGCCACTGCCATCTGCTTATCTTCTATAAATGCTCAATGTAGAATTAAATGTAAACAGCTGGGGAGGCGCACTAATTGAACAGCTCAATGGGCCAAATGGTCTCCTTCTATGCTATATGATTCCATGATAATGCGTTTGTGCGTCTTTGGATATGACTCATCTTTAAAGATTTATTCCTCCCTCTGAAATAAGAGAATACTTTTTTAAATTAACTGTCTGTGTTGAATAATTAAACCTACGTGGATGTCACCAAATACAGACAATGGTGCCGTGACACAAAGGAACAATACAACCATCCTGTATTTATAAAGAGCTGCTAATGTAATCAAATGTCCCAAGACATTTCACAGGAGTGGTACAAAGCAAAATTTGACACTGAGCCACATAATGAGATATTAGGGCATATGGCCAAAGGCTAGGTCAAGAGATAGATTTTAAGGATAAAGGGGAGCCTGTAGACATACTGAACGTAGATTTCCAGAAGACATTTGATAAGGTGCCACACCAAAGGTTACTACAGAAAATAAAAGCTCATGATGTAGGGGGTAACATATTAGCATGGATAGAAGATTGGCTGGCTGGCAGAAAGCAGAGAGTATGCATAAATGGGTATTTTTCTGATTGGCAGGATATGATGAGTGGAGTCCCACAGGGGTCTGTTGTGCTGGGGCCTCAACATTTTACAATTTACATCAATGACTTAGATGAGGGGAACAAAGGCAGCTAAATTTGCAGATAACACAAAGATAGGTAGGGAAGTCGTGAAGGGGACATAAGGAGGTTGCAGTCGGATATAGATAAGATGAGTGAATGAGCAAAAATCTGGCAGATGGAGTATAATATGGGAAACTGCGAAGTTGTTCACCTTTGGCAGGAAGAATAAAAAACAGGGTATTACTTAAATAGAGAAGGACTGCAGATTTCCGAGGTGCAGAGGGATCCAGGCGTTCTAGTGCATGAGCCACAAAAAGTTAGTATGCAGGTATAATAAGTAATTAAGAAGGCTAATGGAATTCTGTCGTTTAATACTAGAGGAATTGAATATAAAAATAAGGATGTTATGCTTCAGTTTTACAGGGCATTGGTGAGGCCACATCTCGAATAGTGTGCGCAATTTTGGTCTCCTTATTTAAGGAAGGATGTAAATGCATTGGAGGCGGTTCAGAGTAAGTTGACTAGATTGATATCTGGAATGCATAGGTTGTCTTATGCAGATAGATTGGGCAGACTGGGCTTGTTTTCACTGGAGCTTAGAAGGGTGAGAGCTGACTTTATTGAAGTATATAAGATCCTGAATGGTTCTGACAAGGTGGGCATGAAAAAGATGTTTCCTCTTGTGGGTGACTCCAGAACTAGAGGGCACTGATTTAAAATTATGGGTTGCTATTTTAGGACAGGGAAGAGGAGAATTTTTTTCTCTCAGAGCAACTTTGGAATTCTCTGCCTCAGAAGGCGATGGAGGTGGAATTGTGGAATATTTTCAAGGCGATAGTAGATTCTTGTTAGGCAAGGGAATCAAAGGTTATTACGGGTAGATAGGAATGCGGAATTCGAAAAATGAGCACATCAGCCATGATGTTATTGAATGGTGGAGCAGGCTCAAGGGGCCAAATGGCCTACTTCTTCTCCTATTTCATATGTGCGTAAGATGTATTTTGGAGGAGGAAAGGGAGGCAGAGAGAAGGAGAGATTGAGGAAGTGAATCCAGAGCCTAGGCAGCTGAAAGCATGGTCACCAATGATGGAACAATTAAAATCAGGGATGCTCAAGAGGCCAGAATTAGATGAACTCAGATATCTTGGGGGCTGGAGGAGATTACAGAGGTAGGGAGGGGCGAGGCCATGGAGGGATTTGAAAACAAGAATGAGAACTTTAAAATTGGGGCACTGCTATAAGGTTATCTCAATTATGTAAATAGATTTCACTTTGTTGTGTACATATATAATTCATTGAGGATGCTAGAGAGCTGGGTGTTGAGGAAAAGCAGTTATGCCCCTTGTAGGGAATATCTGCTGAACCTGATCCCAGCTAGTAAAATCTGAATGGGCTTCTGTGATGTGCAAGGGGTAGAGGAGGATGGGGTTTGCCAGCATTTGTGCTGGGGGTGATATATTATTCACTCTAGTGTTATGGCTTCTTATTTATGTGGCCTGTTTAAAAGGGCTTTAATCTTTGAAGGGTCATGTTGGACTCGAAACGTCAACTCTTTTCTTCTCCACCGATGCTGACAGACCTGCTGAGTTTTTCCAGGTAATTCTGTTTTTGTTTTGGATTTCCAGCGGTAGCTTTTTGTTTTAATCTTTGGATGTTGGACTAGCTCCTGCTCATGCTGAGTGCAACAGTTTTATGTTTTAAACTTTGTTCAAACTTAAACTCTTGTGGGGGAGACTAGAACTAGGGGGCACAGTTTAAAGGTACAAGGTCTCCCTTTTAAGACAGAGATGAGGAGATTTTCTGTTTCTCTCAAGGGCTGTTGGTCTGTGGAATTCTCCTTCCCAGAGAGCAGTGGAGGCTGGGTCATTGAACTTATTCGACGCTGAGTTAGATAGATTTTTGATAGGCAGGGAAGTCAAGGGTTTTGGGGGGCAGACAGGGTGGTGGAATTGACACCACAACCTGATCAGCCATGATCTAATCGAATGACAGAGCAGCCTCGAAGGGCCCAATGGCCTAATCCTGCTCCCAAGTCCAATGTTCCTATGTTTTGCTAAAAGCCATTTTTAACCATGTCTTTTGGAACAAAATCCATGATGAATTTTGCTTATAGATTCATATAAACAACTGAGGGTCGCTATGTCAACTGTATACAGTATACATCAAATTTCCTGTATCTGGATGTGCAATTACTTTGAAGAACGCGTAATGATTAATATACAGGGCTCTGCCAACAGCTCAGTAGTTACATATTTCAACTTAAATCCTTAAAATTGCCAGAAATGTCTGCAAAACATGTATTTGTGCTGTCCAAAAGTCTTGCATTAATTTAGGAAACCATTTTGAATCTCTATTCACAAATTTCATTGCAGAGACTGTGAATTCTTAGTCTGCTAACACAAATGCCCTGTACACCACAGCAGCTGCTCAGACATTTAGTGCTTATATTAAAAAAGTGGTGACGGAGCCATAGTTTGCAGCTTGAGACCTGTTAGCTTGACCATAATAATAAGAGCAACAACTTTGCATTGTTATATGATGCCTGTAACCTAAGAAAGTCCCTAGCATTTTGCGAATAGACACAATGGAAGTGGATACCGGACTGAGAGACAGTAGGAAAATTGAGCAAAGGCAAGGGTGAAGAGGGGATACAAGGGTAAAAACATTGAGCGGGGTTTTCCCCTCTGTGGACTAAGAGTGGAGCCAGGCAGGAAAAGCAGTGTTCTCCCTGCTGGCTGCAGTGGTGGGTTTTTGCGCTTAATCGTCCGCCTCTCGCCTCATTGAATATGCATCAGCTGGAAACACATTGTATCGCCGGTGGGGGGAGGTGGCCTCTGATTTGTCTGTCTTGCCATGACCTCAGCGGAACCTCACTCCAAGCACCATATTTAAAGCGTTTCTGTGCACAGCTTCCTCAATGTCTGCAGCCTAGGGGGGTTCCAGGTGAGAGATAGCCTCCAAGCCAAAGAAGCATGTAGCCCTCAAGTTTAGTGACACGTCACTGGGTCACCTGCTGGATGCCGCTGAGGGCCGCCCATGACCTTCTCTACTCTTGCGATGGACGGAGGAGATCCACCAAGGTCACCAACTCGGCCTGGGAGGTGGTGTCTGTGGCAGTGAGTGCCAGCTTTGCCTGGAGGGGTACAGAGATCCAGTGCTGCAAATGGGTTAATGATCTCATGCGCATGGCCAGGGTAAGTCAACCTTCTCATCACGTCTCACATCACATTCTCACAAGCCCCTCACAAATTCGCAGGATGGCATTTCACAGAGAACCCGCAACTACTAGCACATGGGACAGCACCACTCACTCTGCTACACACACAGTGACATCTCCATCTAGGCTCACATCCTGTGCTGCTTGTGTCCTCATACAGTGCACAGCTCCACTCAGCACCCACACAAAGCAGGCAAACCTTATCATCTGCCTTGCGTGCTCCCTGCTCACACTCTTTCCATCTGTCTTTATGCAGGCCAAGCTCGTCCACAATAAAAGGGAGAGCTCTCAGGCTGGTGGGGGCATGCCAGAAGTCAGGGGAGCGAGCGGTCCACCTAGTCAGCGAGGACCAGGACATTTCCTGTTGTGACAGGGAGACAGCTGGTGAACACCCAAGTGAGGATCCTTCTGACAGCGAGACTGTTCTGTACTTTGCTGTGTTAGGAAATAGAGATAGTTTAAATAAGTTATGTTGGTATTTGTGGACGCTAGGAATGAGTTTTAGCTTTTACGTTTAAGTTTGATTTGTATTTCTGTATCTGTGTGTTAAGAGAGGTCAGATGAAGCTTTAGTTTCACTTTAAAAAGGTGCTCGCATTTCTAATGAGGAGTTTTACGACTCCTATGAAGAGAAGGTAAACATACAGGGGTAGAAGGATTAGACTGTTGCCTAGAAACAGGGGCCCAGAGATGCAGGTACCTCCCACAGTCACATGCACAAGAGGAGAAACAGCAGTTGGCTTGGAAGCTGTTTGAGTGCAGTTGGTTCTGAAAGTTGCTGCCAGGAGAGACTGGCGCAAAGGGGACAGATAAGACAGTCCCAAGCTAAAGAAAAACGCCAAAATTCCAGAGGAGTAGAAGAGGGGAAAGTCCAAAGAAGACCTTCTAGCCAAAGGAAGGACAGGAACCTGGGAAAAGGTCCAAATGAAGTAGTGAAGTTAAGAGTGAGGGGCAGAGGGAAAGGCTCCAAGCTTCAGATTTAAAGAGACAAAAGCTGCAGAAAGCAGATTTAAAGCGATAACAGTTTGCAAGAGGCAACAACGTCCAAAGAGACAACTAAAGGTCTGTAACTCTTTGCTATGGGCACGTGAAGCAATGATATACTGTTGACGGCTGAGTCAGAGAGAGACAGTGTGTGTGGAAGACAGCTTGAATGCATGTGGTGACCCAGGGAAGAGGAACATCAGAAGGAGATTTCGAAACCCTGGAGGGGAATCCTTGCAGAAGGCATCTGAGTGAAAGCATTGGTTTGGGAAAAGATTCCAAGGCGAGATCTTGGAGAGTGGAGATTGGAAACCCTTGTGTGAAGGACGGAATTCAGTGAGGCTGATTGGCTCACAGTGTGACAAGTGCCTGGGGGGAATTGAGGAGAGATCCATAGCATCTGGTTGAGGTGGCAACTGTTACTTGAGGTCAGAGTGTGTCTGACCACAGGGTGCAATAGATTTACACAGACTGGGTACTTACTGTGTACATTAGAGATATAAGATAATTTTAGTTTTTGTAATTTTTTGTCCTTACAAATCTGTATACATCTGTAAAAATATAGTTGTGGGTGAAGAAGCATTGTAGTATAGTTCATCTTTTAAAAAAAATTCATTCATGGGTTGTGGGCATCGCTGGCTAGGTCAACATTTATTGCCCATCCCTAACTGCCCTTGTTCAGAGGGCATTTTAAGAGTCAACCACATTGCTGTGGGTCTGGAGTCCAGGTAAGGTGGGCAGATTTCCTTCCCTAAAGGACATTAGTGAACCAGATGGGTTTTTACAACAATCGACAATAGTTTCATGGTCATCAGGCTTTTAATTCCGGATTTTTATTGAATTCAGATTTCACCATCTGCTGTAGGATTCGAACCCAGGTCCCCAGAGAATTACCATGGGTCTCTGGAATACCAGTCCAGCGACAACACCACTATGCCAATGACTCCCCATTTTCTTGTTGAATAAATGTTTTATTCTTTTGTTAAAAGTTCATCAGCTGACTCCTGTGCCTCTTCAGTAGACACTCTCCATGTATCTAAATAAACAAAAGTTTGTATCTTTCAAGCTGGGTTGCACTCTGGGATCAGGCTTGACCAGGGTAACCTCAGCTGGGATTATAACAGCTGCCATGCACTAATTATCTTGAATCTCTTTCATAGGCACCTTCGCCAGACAACACAGGGGCACCGAAAGCCAGCCCCTCCCCTCCAGCCCCCTTGACTCCTCAGATGAGGACCCTTAGGACACAACAATGGAAGACCTGTCACAGTGCTCACCCACACCCTCCACCACCGCAGAGATACACACCTCAGTGAGATTTAGTTATAGAGCAGGCTCAGAATATCCATAGATTGCAATGGACGATGGAGAAGACCCTCCACGTTCAGTCTGAGGGGACAGTGCCGAGATGCCAGCACACCAAGGTCAACTCTGGTAGGATGGTGGCTGCCATGGAGACCCTGGTCCAGGACTTAGGTCCTGCATTGTGCCAGGAGCTGCACTCCATTGCTGTAAGCATTAGTGGAATCTATCAGTGGTTAGCAAGAGGGGGTCTGGACACCTCGATCTCACTCCAGCTGCCTCTTCTCCTCAAGGAGTCAGCCTGGGGCCCTCAGGCACCCATAGGGAGGAGGACCAGCAGCTGGGCACCCTGGGGCCATCTGCCCAGGTGACTCCGGATCTGTCCGGCCGATCTCAATCCCCTCTTCCTGTGACCCCATCACCTCCAACGCCACAAACTGAGAAGGGTGCACGTGCCCCACAGCAGGAGACCCAAAGTCAGTCGGGGCCCTCCAAGTCTTGGCCCTCCAGAGGGTACCCGCCAAAGTCATCACAGGCAAAATTCCAGCCATTGTTGCAAAAGGGTGAGGTGAAGCCATGGAGAAATTTATAGGCATGGACAAGGATTTTGAATTGAATGTTCATGGGGACAAGGGTGTAGAAATCCTCTGCTGTGGATGTCGAGGAAGCACCCAGACACAGTGGCAGGATTAGGAAGATCAAGAAATAGAAGGAGCACAACGGTGACGCGGTTGTTCACCACGTGTATATACTTTCCACCTTCGTAAATACAATGGCTGCCATTCCACATCTCTTGTGTATACTTCTCTGTATGCTAAGTTGTTTTGTGGTCTATCAGGGGTCACAATATATTCCCTCCTCTCCACTTATCACTGAACTCGCGTCATGTGCCTCTAGTCCATGTGTGCAGCCATCTCATCACCGTGTGTGTCCCTTTTCAATTCTTCTCCGATGGTGATGTGTCACCCTCTTGTGTAAAAGGTGCTTGTGTGAGGCATCTTGTTGACAGGCATTGTGGGTACAAATGATGTTCATTCTTGGCGATGTAAGATGGAGGCTCATGTCATTCGCTGGATTGTCTACATTGTGGGAAGGTGAAGGTATAGTGTAAAAGAGAGATGTAGATGCACATGGAGAAGGGTAACCTCTTCTTTATCTCCAAGGATTCGCTGTCATCCCTGAAGTTCTGCAATCTAAAATGCCAACAGAGGTTGTGTGCGCTCCTGTCTGCCTTGTGGTGATGCTGCCAACATGAAATGCAACCTCCATTTTCTTCACGTTCTCCTCCATGTCGGATCATTGAAATAAGAACGAGTTAGCAGCAGTCTCCAAAGGTTCTTTTTCTGTCACTGACCAGTGAGTGACTGTGGCTTTAAAGGTTTGCTTACAGTATAGGCACCTGTTAGCCAATGCAATCGTGGCCATGGCTATGAACACCCTCAGTGTCACAGTATCCTTCCCCACCCCCTTCCCCATCTCAGTGGACCGACCACGATGAGATGGGCTTGGCGGTCAGGCCACATGTAGACCTGACCCCTCTCCAGTTTGAGGCCTACTGTACTGTGACATATAAGGACCATCCCCCAGCCAGGAGATCAGAGTGCCTGTCCCGACATTATCTTTTCCCAGTCTGTGGGCTGCAGATGCCTCCCTTGACTGTGACTGTGCCAGGACCCCCCACCCCCACCTCAGACTGCTGTGTGTGAGGTGCTGACCACACCCTCCACACAACACACTGGACACTACTGACAGTGACTGACATGCCCTCCCTCTCCCTGGACTGGGGTGACGACAGTCTTTTCAAGGTCAAGTCACTGCTTAACTGCTTCTTTAGCCGTGTGTCCTGCCATTCTGCCTGGAACTCACTTAGGATTTCTGCCCTTGACTCCCTTTACTATTCGGCCATGAGATTTCTTTGCCCTCAGGTCTCCCCTCCCCACCCCCTGGAATCATGTGACTGCATTCAACATTCCCCAGTCTTCCACCCCACCCTCCCCAACTCGAGCCTTTGTCCTGTCTCTGTCTTGTGTCCCCCTCCCCACCCCCCCGACCTAGTCAAACCTTTAATCTGTAGCACATTAGAACCCACTGGCACCTTCCCGCTGGTCTGGTATATGGAACCTGGCCTGAAGTCGATGTGCTGCAGACTGGCAAGGAGTCTGAGGAGGCTGAGCGCAGTGCAACGCAAGGGAGGCCACCTTACCTCAAAGTCACGAGCAAAGTGCAGTTTGGCAAGTGCACGTCACTCATATCAGGTTGTGCTGCATGTCAGTCTAATGAGACGCTGGTGTGGCCTTTTGATCCAGTGTGGGGGTGTGATCCCGGTGAGCTGCCTTGGTAATGAGCGTCCATGATATTCTAGTGCATTCCAATGGCCTCCCAATATTACGCGGTGGGAAACGCCACCCGCCATCGAAGGTTGGAGCAAACGATCACAACCTGTTTTCCCATCGACGGGAAACTGGCTTTTGGGCTCCTGCAATATTTTCCCCTCCCTCCCGCCCGCCAATCCCACTGCGGGTGGGCGCAGAAAATCCCAGGCATTGTTGCAAAAAGGGTGAGGAGAAGCCATGGAGAGATTTATAGGCCTGGACAAGGATTTTGAATTGAATGTGCTTAGGGACAAGGAGCCAATGCAGGTCAGAAAGGGGGCAGTGGAAGTAATGAGAGACACAAACATTTGTAATTGAAGTTTGGGCAAGTTGGAGTTGAAGGTTGGCAAGTCAGCATGGAAATTATATCCTGACTAGACAGACAGAAAGACACACAGTGTACTGTTCCTCAACTTCCAAAAGCTTCTCATGATGATTCCTTTACACATTAAGACCTGTACTTGTTCAGGGTAAGATTTGGAAACAGATTAGTAATTGTCAAAGGGGAAAAACGCTGAGGGTAGTAATAGAGGAGCTGGTTGCAGTGGGAGAGTAATGATGAGGGAGGTGACCCTGGAGCCTTTGCTGGAAACCTCTAAAAATGGAATTGGGATCACACTCCCAATGCAAAGTGACTGCATTCATAGAGACAAGACAATGGTTGCTGCAGCATAAAGAAGCCATAAAAATAAGACAGGGGGCAATGGTGCTGATCACTGATGTCAAAGGAATGTGGAATTTGATAAGCTAGGGCTGCTCATCTTTGTAAAGAGACCTCCTAGAAATTGTTTAATGGAGGTGTAATGAACAAAATGAGAGAAATCAAACCTGAAACCATACTTTGAGATACATTAGGACAAGAGGGCAAAAGCACAGTGTGGCGAAGACAGACATCAGGAATGGATTGGTCGGAAGGGCGGCTGAAATATGAAAAGCAACAGCTCAGGTACACGAGGCCATTAAAAAAAAACAAATGAAAAACTGGCATCATCTTTTGACATGTAACAATTAAGATGTAACTTTGGGCAGAATTTTACAGCCCTGTTTCAGTGGGGATGGGGCTGTAAAATGCGATGAGACATTCTAAACCTCATTGACTGCAGCGGGAATGTAAAATCCCACTGTCGTAAAATTCTGCCCTTTGAATCGATATAAAACCCTAACTGTTGCTAACCCTGCGCATCTTGGGCTCCACACTAGGGGGATGTTGAGGCAATAGTGAGGGCACAATACAGATTTATTATGTGTTGCCTGGTATAATACAATATGGATATGAAGAAAGACTTGAAAAATTGGACTATTTTTATTAAAACGCAGAAGATTGTTTTTTATGATTTATTTATGTAATGTGGGCATTGCTGGCTAGGCCAGCATTTATTACCCATCCCTAATTGCCCTTAAGATGGTGGTGAGCTGCCTTCTTAAACTGCTGCAGTCCATGTGGTGTAGGTACATCCACAGTGCTGTTAGGAAAGGAGTTCCAAGATTTTGCCCCAGTGACAGTAAAGAAAGGGCGATTTATTTCCAAGTCAGGATTGTGAGTGACTTGGAGGGGAACTTGCAGATGGTGACATTCCCATGCATCTGCTGCCCTTGGCCCTCTAGGTAGTAGAGGTCACTAGTTTGGAAGGTGCTGCCAGAGGAGCCTTGGAGTTGCTACAGTCCATCTTGTAGATGGTACAAACTGCTGCCAATGCAAGCAGGAGGTGGAGGGAGTGAATGTTTCAGGTGGTGGATGGCACCCATCAAGTGGGCTGCTTTGTCCTGGGTGGCGTTAGCTTCTTGAGTGTTGTGGGAGCTGCACTCATCCAGGCAAGTGGAAGGTCTTCCATCACATTCCTTGACTTATGTCTTGTAGGTTGTAGACAGACTTTTGTGAGTCAGGAGGTGAGTTACTCACTGTAGAATTCCCAGCCTCTGACCTGCTCTTGTAGCCACAGTATTTATATGGCTGGTCCAGTTCGGTTTCTGGTCAATGGTAACCCCAGGATGTTGATGGTGAGGAATTCAATGATGGTAATGCCATTGAACATCAAGGGGAGATTGTTAGATTCTCTCTTGTTGGAGATGGTCATTGCCTGGCACTTGTGTGACCATCTTTGAGTAATTTGATAGAAGTATTTGAAACAATTAAGGAATGTTACAGGTTGGATAGAAAAATCTGTTCTCAGTGAGCTATGGGCCTGAAACAAGGGGTCATAGAGAGAAAATTAAAATCAAGAAATTTAGAATACAGAGCAAGATAACTTTTTATTATACACTGAGGGTTGTGAGGCTGTGGAATGCACTGCCAGAGTTAGTGATTGAAGTAGGGGCAATGTCAACATTTGAGAATAGGCTAGATAAGTGAAAGGGAATAAAGGGATATGGGAACAGAGTGAGCAACAAGGGAGTAAGACTTCTGTTTTTGTGGAGGATAAACAGCAACATGGATTGGCTGGGTCAAACAACTTGTTTCAATGTTGTAATTTTAAGGGGGGGTCATTTTTCATTGCCTATCTGTGGAAAGCAAACTAAGTAAATTTCTCCCATTTTAATGCTGTAGGCATCACCCTTCTAGTGAAGGCACTCCCCCTTATTCAACTTTGACAATTCCTTCCCTCTGGGAGCTCTGCTGGGTTCCTTTAGCATTTGAACTGTTTGTGTATGAATTATGACAATACTGGATATGTTTTAGGTTCTAAAATCCACATTTTTACAAATATTATTAGTCCTGTTCATCATTACCTTTGCGTTTTTGCCAATCATTTACCTTCAAAAGAAATATTAAATGTCATAACTTTACACACAGAAGAAATGAACGATTCTGGATTTAAAATATTTCATTTCTTTCAGTAGAATAATTAATAGGATAATTTCAAAATGGCAACAGCATGTGAAGGCGCACAATATGGTTATTCTCAATATTTTTCAAAATATAAATAAAAATAGCAACCAAAAATATTTCACATGGAATAGATCTTCTATAAATAGGCTACTATACCCTAGACATATTCAAATTGCTATCAAATATCAACCAAAGTATGCTGAGCATTAATGCAGATTACTGGACCATAAATTACATTAAATAGGAGTGTACGGAATATGGTTTGGTACACACTGGAATTCTCTGCTTGCAATGTACTTGCCTGAAGACAACTTTGCTTCATAATTTTCCGCAGCAATCTCAGTTGTTCCCATCTAGAGGATAAGTAATTAGGTTAAAAAACCTCTCAGATGAAAGAAAGGATAAGATTCTGATTTGATACTCTAACTAGTAATGACTTAGAAAGTTTGTTGCAATTTAACTGTTATTGATTTGATCCAATATTTTGTTGCATTTTATAGGTTTTAAGGAGATGATCATGTGAAATATTTTGATGACTTTATGTAACGCCAAGTCATTAACCAAATTCCATTTTGTAAATAAACTAAAGTTCCATCTATTGATTTTTCGGTGGTTTCTGTCACCCAACACTTGTTTAAAACCATGATGTACGTAACTTTCAAATCAGCTTTGGAAATGACAAGGTTATCTACATTTTCAACAACGTTTCAGCAAACCCAAATATTCTGCACACGTACTGTCTCTGCAAAAGGAACGACACACAATGACATTCAACATGCCCCAGTTTTGGAAAAGCCAATCAGTAGTTAATCTGCAATTTGTACTTGAGATGATCATGTCAGAACTTTGCATGAACACATAAAAACAAAAAAGGATGCATCAAATGTGAAGACTCCTAAGCAGTAAGGCTTGATCAGAGAGATAGTTGGAGCTGCGTGATGTTACACAATTATGCATCGAAGAATTCAACATGATCCCATTCTCCAGCTGTGAGGGCAGTCAGCCAACTGTTCCAGGCCTTTGTCAATGTCATCCTGTAATATCATTTTAATTAGGGAGGTTTCCTATCTTTTCATGCCTGTATGGATTATTTCCCCTCCTTCCACCCAACCGAGAAACCAGCGAGAAAGAAACTCGCAGTTTCTCAGAACATGTGTATGGTATAGACATAAACTAATTAAGTTGGGACTGTGGATAATCACAAAACAATTGAATGTATGATATGAAGTTTTAAAGCCATTTACTCTGCATCAGTTATGAAGTAACATTTCCAAACATTGCATCATCATTACTTGATCTGGACTATCTTATTGTGTGGGGTTGTGCTGTGAAATGGAAACCCCATCAACTTCAATATATTGACTCCACTCTACCACAATAGCACATTTTACTGAAGCATAGCCCCGTGTGGTGTGCTTTATTAGTTAGATATTTCCCCCTCACTCTTCAGCTCAAATTGCTGGAAATACAAACTGATATCAGCTCAGTAAGGGTAACAAGGCATCTCAAACATCAGTGAATGATGGCACCAAATGTCTATCTTCTTACCCAATGAGATTTAAGGATAAGGAAAAAAAAAGAGTAACGACAGAGGGAGAATGGGGATGAACTGGAATCAAATCAATTACAGGAAGAAAAACAAGGAGTGGAAAAGAAAATGTGGATCAAGAGAGAGAAAGAAACAGAAACATTAGAATTAAAAAAAAAAAGAAATTTACAACAATTTACTACCTGCAAGAATGAGACTTCACAGTCTCAGTTGTTCCTTTTCTTGTTGGGAGAGGTTGAGTGTCAATGCAGGAACATAAGTGTGCTAATTAAAAAGGTGCTTTTAAAACTACCAAATTGCAGATTAACTACTGATTGGCTTTTCCAAAACTGAGGCATGTTGAATATCATTGTGTGTCGTTCATTTTGCAGAGGCAGTACATGTGCAGAATTTTCGGGTTTGCTGAAACATTATTGAAAATGTAGATAACCTTGTCACTTCCAAAGCTGATTTGAAGGTTATGTACATCATGGTTTTAAACAAGTATTGGGTGACAGGAACCACAGAAAAATCAATAGATGGAACTTTAGTTTATTTGAAAAATAGAATTTGGTAAATGACTTGGATGTAAAGAAAGGATGTAAATGTGTTGGAAGCAGTTCAGAGAAGGTTTACCAGACTAATACCTGGAATGGGTGGGTTGTCTTATAAGGAAAGGTTGGACAGACCAGGCTTGTATCTGCTGGAGTTTAGAAGAGTAAGAGGCGACTTGATTAAAACATATAAGATCCTGAGGGGTCTTGACAGGGTGGATGTGGAGAGGATGTTTCCTCTTGTGGAAGAATCTAGAACTAGGGATCATGGTTTAAAAATAATGGGTCACCCATTTAAAACAGAGATAAGGTGAAATTTTTTCACTCAGGGGTTTGTGAATCTTTGGAACTCTCTTCCTGAAAAGACGGTGGAAACAGAGTCATAGAGGTCTACAGCACAGAAAATGGCCCTTTGGCCTATCGAGTCTGCGCTGGTCAAACAAGTACCTATTTTAATCCCATTTTCCAGCACTAGGCCCATAGCCTTGTATGCCATGACATCGCAAGTGCACATCCAAATACTTCTTAAATGTTATGAGGGTTTCTGCCTCTACCACCCTTTCAGGCAGTGAGTTCCAGATTCCCACCACCCTCTGGGTGAAAAAATTCTTCCTCACATCCCCTCTAAACCTCCTGCCCTTACCTTAAATCTATGCCCCCTGGTTATTGATCCCTCCACCAAGGGGAAAAGTTCCTTCCTGTCTACCCTATCTATGCCCCTCATAATTTTATACACCTCAATCATGTCCCCCCCTCAATCTCCTCTGCTCCAGGGAAAATAACCCCAGTCTATCCAATCTCTCCTCAGAGCTACAACTCTCCAGTCCAGGCAACATTCTGGTAAATCTCCTCTGCACTCTCTCTAGTGCAATCACATCCTTCCTATAATGCGGATTCCAGAACTGCATGCAATACTCTAGCTGTGGCCTAACCAGCGTTTTATACAGAGTCTTTGAATATTTTTAAGGCAGGGGTGCATAGATTCTTGGTAAGCAAGGGGGTGACAGGTTATCGGGGGTAGGTGGGATGCAGATTTCAGGTAACTATCAGATCAGCCATGATGTAATTAAATGGCGGAGCAGGCTCGAGGGGCTGAATGGCCTACTCCTGCTCCTCGTCATCAAACTATTTCACATGATCGTCTCCTTAAATACTAGCCCTAACTTTCTGCAGTAAGTTTAAGTGGAATTAATGTGTAAGTGCAGCAAATTCATGAAATGACAGTGAGGTGGAGTTATCATTTTTGTGATGCTAACAGCCAAGTGTCACAAATTAACCAGTAAATTTGTGGCAATTGGCAATTCATGGATTCTCTCTTCCTCGCTACAAATTGCTGGATGGTTTCACAGTGTGCACATTAAACTCACCATTATCGTGACAGCAAAATCCAGGCCAATCTATTTCAACTCTAATCTTGGGAGAGCACTCCCCATTGCACTAGTGTGGCCTTTTCCTTCCCATTGTATAAACATATGCAATTAGTGCCAAATTAACATTCAACTTGTGCTGTAGGCACATGTCCATTAGGAACAGCACTAAGATTGGGTCAACCCATTCCAGTATCGGACCCTGACAGCTAGTGAACGAATGTGAGTTTGATCCCATCACTCTTGGCAGAGTGGAATCAAGATGTGAACATTGATGTGTTTTCTGAAAAATGTTTACAGCATTGACACCCAACCAGCCTCCCATCTACACCACCCACCCACCAAAACATATAAATAACCCATATCAAGTAAAGATAGGGAGGGGGTGTTAATTAATGAAAAATGTGTGGTAAATGGCCTTCAGACTTCCAGTGTCAAGTTGGATTATTTTGTGAATTCTCACTGTTCCCAAACCAGTCAGTCCATCTTTGCACCACACGTTCTAAACTGTAGGTTCTTTTGAATCCAGGCATTGTGAGCGCTTTAGATAGAAGCATAAAATTACAAAGACATAGGAACAAATTAATAAGCAGGCAAAAAACGGTGGCAAAAGGCTTTGCATGCAGGCAGTGAGGTCATCCAATTTGGACCCAGAAAGGATGGATCTGCGTACTTCCGAAAAGCGAGACACATTGGAGATACAAAGACATTTGGGGGCCCATGTACAAAGCTCATTAAAGTGTCATGAACAGGGACAGAAAATAATCAAAAAGACCAATACAATGCTGGCCTTTAACTGAGGGATAGAATATAAGAGGGTGAAATTTAAGCCATAGCTGTACAAAACTCTGGTTAGACCACACCTGGAATGCTGTCTGCTCCAGGCACTTACACCTTGGGAAAGATACATTGGCCTATGAGGGAGCGCAGCATAGGTTTATCACAATAATACATGGACTCCAAGGCTCAAATTACAAGGAGAGCTTACATAAACTAGGGCTGCATTATCTAGAATTTAGAAGATTAAGGCATAAATTGATCAAAGCTTTCAGGATATTAAGGGAAACTAGGGGATCAGAGCAAGGTCTTTCAGGAATGATGTTAGTTAACACCTCTACATGCAAAGGGTGGCAGAGGTTTGGAACTCCCTTTGGCAAGTGGAAGTTGATGCTAGGTCAATTGGCAATTAAGTCTGAGATGAATAGATTTTTTATTTATTCATTCACAGGATGTGGGCTTCGCTGGCTGGGCCAGCATTTATTGTCCATTCCTAGTTGCCCTTGAGAAGGTGGTGGTGAGCTGCCTTCTTGAACCGCTGCAGTCTATGTGGTGTAGGTACACCCACAGTGCTGTTAGGGAGGGAGTTCCAGAATTTTGACCCAGCGACAGTGAAGGAACGGCCGATATATTTCCAAGTCAGGATGGTGTGTGGCTTGTAGGGGAACTTCCAGGTGGTGGTGTTCCCATGTGTCTGCTGCCCTTGTCCTTCTAGACGGTAGTGGTCGTGGGTTTGGAAGGTGCTGTCTGAGTTCCTTCACTGTCACTGGGTCAAAATCCTGGAACTCCCTCCCTAACAGCACTGTGGGTGTACCTACACCACATGGACTGCAGCAGTTCAAGAAGGCAGCTCACCACCACCTTCTCAAGGGAAATTAGGAATGGACAATAAATGCTGGCCTAGCCAGCGGAGCCCACATCCTGTGAATGAATAAAAAAAAAATCTATTCATCTCAGACTTAATTGACAATTGACCTCGCATCAACTTCCACTTGCCGAAGAGAGTTCCAAACCTCTGCCACCCTTTGCATGTAGAGGTGTTAACTAACATCATTCCTGAAAGACCTTGCTCTAATCCCCTAGTTTCCCTTAATATCCTGAATGCTTTGACCAATTTATGCCTTAATCTTCTAAATTCTAGGTAATGCAGCCCTAGTTTGTGTAATCTCTCCTCGTAATTTGATCCTTGGAGTCCACGTATTACTGTGATAAACCTATGCTGCGCTCCCTCTTTTTGATTATTTTCTGTACCTGTTCATGACACTTTAATGACCTTTGTGCATGGACCCCAAAATGTCTTTGGATCTCCAATGTGTCTCGCTTTTCGCAAGTACGCAGATCCATCCTTTCTGGGTCCAAATTCGATGACCTCACTGCCTGCATTCAAAGCCTTTTGCCACAGTTTTTTGCCTGCCTATTAATTCCTGCAGTGCATCTTGTAGATGGTACACACTGCTGCTACTGTGTGTTGGTGGTGGATGGAGAGAATGTTTATGGATGTGATGCCAATTAACCAGCCTGTTTTGTCCTGGACGGTGTCAAGCTTCTTTAGTGTTGTGTGAGCTGCACTCATCCAGGCAAGTGGAGTGTATTCTATCACACTCCTGACTTGTACCTTGTAGATGGTGGACAGGCTTTGGGGAGTCAGGAGGTTAGTTACTCGTCACAGGATTCCTAGCCTCTGACCTTCTCTTAGAGCCACAGTCCAGCTCAGGTTCTGGTCAATGGTAGCCCCCAGGATGTTGATATTGGGGTATTCAGTGATGGTAATGCCATTGAATGTCAAGGGATGATGGTTAGATTCTGTCTTGTTGGAGATGGTCATTGCCTGGCACTTGCATGGCGCAAATGTTACTTGCCACTTGTCAGCCCAAGCCTGGATATTGTCCAGGTCGTGCTGCATTTGGACATGGACTGCTTCAGTATCTGAGAAGTCGCGAATGGTGCTGAACATTGTGCAATCATCTTTGAACATCCCCACTTCTGACCTTATGATGGAAGGAAGGTCATTGATGAAGCAGCTGAAGATAGTTGGGCCGAGGACACTACCCTGAGGAACTCCTGCAGTGATGCCCTGGAGCTGAGATGACTGACCTCCAACAACCACAACCATCTTCCTTTGTGCTAGGTATGACTCTAACCAGTGAAGAGTTTCCCCCCTGATTCCCATCGAATCCAGTTTTGCTAGGGGTTCCTTGATGCCACACTCGGTCAAATTCGGCCTTGATGCCAAGGGCAGTCACTCTCACCTCACCTTGGTAGTCAAGGTATCAAGGGAAATAGAGCAAAGGCAAGTATATAGAATTAGGTCACAGGCCAGCCATGATCTCACTGGACAGCAGAACAGGCTGGGAGGGCTAAACGACCGAGTCCTGTTCCTATATTTCAAGTCCCAGAGGTAAAAGGCTGGCGTTTGCCCCACTGTGGCACCCAGTTCCTGAGTTATTCTTTGATAAATGCATTTATGACATCTGCTCCAGAATTTTATCTCTAAAAAAGCCTAATTTGTTTTTGAATTAATTCTTTAAAAACATGCAACAGGCAGGAAGGTAACCAGTTCAATCTAAATCATTTCTTTTACATGCAACTGATAGATAAAAATTTGTGGAACTTCACCACAGAGGGTGTCATTTCAAACTAATATACTGGAAAGTTCTGCACAGGTGTAATGTAAACCAATAGAACGGAAATGGGAGAAAGGCAGAGCCTCATTGTGGGAGCCTTGGTCCGTATGCTGCTGGAAGGTCGAAATGCACACATTTATTGGAAAAACACACTGCATCTCCCTCAAAATAATTCATGGTTTACATTCGTGTTTTCTCAATTACATTATTTAAGGAGAAGAGAAGATTGGAAATAAAATGCCTGCATTGGAACTGTTTGAACTCATTCAGATATGCAACAGATTGTACTTTCAAGGAATTTGCTTTCAATTCACAAAGCTTTGGTACATTTTGGGCACCAGTCCTCTACACACCGCATAAGGTAGTTTTTCCTGCTCCCCATTCTTATTTTCAATTCTCACTCCCAGATTTTCATTATTTTCCACCAAGGCTCATTTTTTTTTAAGAAGTCTCCAATGACTCAATGTATTTATCTAGCGAGCGTCTGAGCTGTATCAACCACACTTGATACCCAACCTATACCTACAGCTAACAGATGATAGGGGCATTCCTGGGTAGGGAGTAAGTGAAATCACCCATAGTTTGGACTGCTGGGCACTATCCAAGCGACCCTTTACAGCGGGTCAGCCAGGCCAGGTTCAGGTTCAGCTTTAACACGGTCCAATCAGCTGGAATAGATACTGTCGAGGCTTCAAAAGGAATGCCCACTTGGGTGAGGCACTGAAGGGCATGAGGTGCCCATGAAATGATATTTAATGCCTTCAAGAGAAGCAAAGGAAGAAGACGAACAAAAAGAAAACATTGCAAAACAGAGATGATTTATTACTGCATTAAGAAAGATCATTAATGATTACCTGGTGTCCTAAGCCCAACCATTCAGCTGCTTCATCAATTACCTTCCTTCCATCGTAAGGTCAGAAGTGGGGATGTTTGTTGATGATTGCACAATGTTCAGCACCATTCGCGACTCCTCAGATACCGAAGCAATCTGTACCCATATACACCCATGTACACTTGGGCTGATGTGTGGCACGAATGTTACTTGCCAATTAAGTGCCGGGTAATAGTCATCTCCAACAAGAGAATCTAACTAACTATCTCCCCTTGACACTCAATGGCATTACCACATCCACCACTATCAGCATCCTGGGGGTCACCATTGACCAGAAACTGAACTGGGCCAGCTACATAAATATTGTGGCTACAAGAGCAGGTCAGAGGCTGGGGATTCTCTGCAGAGTAACTCACCTCCTGACTCCCCAAATCCTGTTCACTATCTACAAAGCACAAGTCAGGAATGTGATGGAGTATTCTCCAATTGCCCTGGATGAGTGCAGCTCCAGCAATACAAGAAGCTCAACACCATCCAGGGCAAAGCAGCCCGCTTGATTGGCACCACATCCACAAACATTTACTCCGTCCACCACCAACGCACAGTAGCAGCAGTGTGTACCATCTACAAGATGCATTGCAGCAACTCGCCAAGATTCCTTAGGCAGCACCTTCCAAACCCACAACCACTACCATCTAGAAGGTCAAGGGCAGTAGATGCATGGGAACACCACCCATATGGAAGCTCCCCTCCAAGTCACTCACCATCCTGACTTGGAAATATATCACCGTTCCTTCGCTATCACTGGCCAAAATCCTGGAGCTCCCTTACTAAGGGCAATTCCTTCACCTCATGGACTGCAGCGATGTCCACATCCCATGAAATAATTAAAAAAAATCTGAGCTGCTGTTCATATTAAATTCATCTTTAGACAATAGGAGGAAAGGCAGAGACCATACAAATTGAACTGCCTTCTTAAAGATGTTTAGACACAAATTAGTATCATGTAGTGTTACTATTTAAAAGATTAGAGTAGAACACTTTCTCATCACGATGATCCTATTGTCTGGACATACTCACAGCAGCTCTAAGTAAAGTTAATAGAGTGAACTATACAACTATATATCAGAAAGGGTTAAATCGCCTTGAATTCTGGGCTTAAAATGAATCATTGCCTAGAGAGATGACAGATTGCCTCTTGGGTTATCTTGATTCAGTTAAAAGTTTTCAAAGCAAGTGCTATTTTGGAAGAAAAGTGACTTCATGTTAAAAAGTTGTAGCAAGCTAGAAAGTTTCAAAAGACAGAATTTGTCAGGTTAAGAAACAGCAGTATCCAAACTGGCTCTTCTGAAACTTTACTCTTTTACAATGGATAGTCGTAGGTTGGAGGAGAGATTCAACACCAGTCCCTCAACTCTATGTGAGCTAATTTTCAGAAGCAGCAGCCCAAAATAATCAGATCTACTTATTAAACAGACAGACATTTCTTTAGTTTGGACAAGTCAGCATAGAATGGAAAACCGCACTGTGCATTCTGTTTTATGCACATTGGTGTTTTCTTAGCAGTCCCCACACATCCCCTATAACATAGGTGTGGTGATAAACTACAATTAGACTGAATGTAACACTCTAAGGCAAAGGCAATTCATTGGCTTTCTGAGAAACTCTTTTATGATTATATAATTGTTTCTCCAAAGGAGTTAGGGGATTTTTTTTTCAGGCTTGGGGTTTTTACTAACAATAAGCTCCCAATTCTCAATAAACATCACTTCTGCACAAGATAGTAACAATTTGCCAGAGTAGAAGTCTGGATTCAGCTTTGTCTCAAAGTACAGAACATTTAAGTGCATTATTTGTAGTGTGCAGGACTTGCACTTAGTTCTATTTATAAAACAGCTTTATAGACAAGTAAAAAGGCAGAGCAGACAACAATTGGGGAAGTATGTGATACTTAGTCCTAATAGAACACAGCATCTATAAAAACATTTATAGTGTTGGAAAAAAGGGCCATCACTATCACCAGCTGGCAAGGAACTTGAGTGTTTAGTTTAAGCAAGATAACTTCTGAATCAAATACGAAAAAGCACTAAAGGTTTCATGATATTTACCTCAAAAAGTCACTTTAAACTTTACAACTGCAACTGGCACAGTGGCATTTATTAGAGCACCAAATGTTTATGTTTGATGTTGTAGAGTAAGGAAAGTCCAATTTCTTCCACTTTGTTGAGTTTTGTAGTTCTGTTGAGAAGGTGGAAGATATTTTCCTCACCGTGGGAAGAGGGGGAAACAGCAGGCTGGTGGGGGGTGGAGGTGGGGGAAAGAGTGAAATAAGAGGGAATATGATGACTATGCCAACATTGTGCAACTCCTGTGCTACTTTGGAAATATAAGTGAAAACTTGGCAGCAAGTCCTTACAGGAGGATCAGCACCTAGTGGGGACTAGAGGGAGGGTAGATTGTTATTATCTCCGGAGAGACCGATAATTTAAACAAAGATTTGAACTTCTACCTAATATCTGAAAAGGATGACATAATAAGGTTTCACATTTTAAGTTTTTTTTACTGTAACGAATGACTAATAACACTATTTTTGTAGCAACTTGTACTTTAAATTACAGAAAGGAACATTCCTCTTTTATATTTATCATACACCACACTCTCCACAGAATTACAGTCCACAGTCGCTTCCGGCTTCCAATGGGTTCACATTTCCCAGTTTCACCGCGTAGTAATTTTAAGTGCCTCCGGGCACTTCAATTAGTTTCGGAGTTTCCTAAATCCATGACCAGCAGTAAAGCCTGTCCCAATGATATTCTTCCCCTCTGGCCATGCCCTAATGAATCACCTGGAATTCTTAGTTGGCTGTGGGATGCGTTTCTTCGATTAGAGATTGCCTCCCTTCCACATCTGGCTGTGGTAGTTCGCAAAGCCAAGTAGTCTCTTCTTTCTGCTTACCACAAAAAGAAACTGCTGTCTATGATATTCATTGGTTTGTAGGGGAGCCTGTAACGCAATATCAAAAATGGCTTCCTCTGCACTCTTTCCAATGGCAACTTGAGACATATTGGTCTTGCATCCAGGTAGAAATGCTGATGAGCATTTCTTGAGAACCCAACTCTTACTAATCTTGGAACTAAATTGACAGTTTTAACCACAATTGTTTACAACCCAACGTTCGCAAATTGTTTCTGGGACTTTGGGAAGACTCTCAATCGCCACTGTTAACACACAGGCTGCTGCCATTGCCTCCAAGTATAAATATGTTGCACCTCCCTCCCAGTAAAACAATTGAAGCCTTCCTTTGATCTTTAACACTCAACCCACTCAGGTATACTGTCAGGCAGACTTCAGAAGAGGTCACATGGCCCTTATTTCATTTTACCTTGAATTTAAAGACACAGTCCCAAAACATAAGAATCTTATAAACCTCATAATTGCAACAAAGAGTAGAAAGAATATGAGCCTAAAATTACAAAATAATGCTCTGAGAAAAATCAATAAATTTAAAATCAGATCGCAGTTATAATTAATTGGACATATTTCCAAAAAACAATTGAATCAAGAACGTATTCGTTAAGATTAAGAAAGGTTACGACCATAGCTATATACTGATTAGGGACCAATTTGTTCTCAGCTCACAGCAGTTGCACAGACCAGAGTTATACTGCTTATCAGGCTTAATGAATTTTTCAGCAATTCCAAACGTGGATCCATGTGTATAGAAAACAATCGACACATGCAGACATACCAAAAAACAAGCAGTGAAACTGAAGAAACTCTCACTTAATGTACAGAGCAAATAGATACAAAAAGACTGTTTCTAATATATTTATTGCTGAGCAGTTGCGTTATTGACATTCACCCAAAAGCTTGCCATACATGTGAGCTCTCAAGAAAACAAAGTTGTATTGCTGCCTATAAACTGGAAAAGACGTTTGAAGCATCTAACTGCTAGGAAAATTAATTCCCTCTATTTTGAGGCATTACCATTCAGGTTGCTGATCTGATAAGCTATACTGCCATTTTGCCATTGTAACATTGATATAAATGCACCCTCTGTAAATCAATTTACATGAAATTAAAGAATTTGAGGCCATTTTAAAATTGTGCAATATATCATAAAAGCAGTTCTCCCCTACATTCACAGCACAGTCATAAAAACAAAAACATCTTTTCAACTGGTGAAACAAAACTTTGAGTTGTACCTTCCAGCTTCAGAATTTTGGTCTTCCCCAGGTTTGGAGAAAAGAATTCGGAAGTTGGAAAGATTAAGGCTATCTACAAAGTATTGACACAGACGGGAATACTGATAATGAGTGGTACGTGTTTGTAGTTCCTGGCTACTCGCAGAAGTGTGTTGCTGAAATAAAGCAGAAACACTAAATGTGTTTTTCTAAAGAGGTATTATGGTGACCCAGGGCAGCAGGAGTTCAACTAAAGTTCAGGACAGATCTTGCCAGTCGTCTGTAATACAGAAAGGCAGAATCACTTCTGGATTCACCTCTTCTTTCCAATGTCCACGCTGGCCGTGGTGCAGTGCAAGGTTACAATGTCTTCAGGGAAACAATCTTTTAATAAGATTCCACGATCACGATGACAATCCAACTCCTCAATAAATCCACACCAGTAGATCACTAATCCAGGTCCAAATCTGAAAATCAAAATGGAAAAATGTTTAAGATTGCACGAAGAACACAACTGGAATACAGCATAACCTGGCTGCATTAATTAAACCAGGCTCTAATTTTTTCACGCAAATATTTGGAACTTGAAGAATAAAATTTTGTAAAAATGAAAATCTACTGATACATTTTGTGGCATTGCTAATATCTATAGTGTGCCTGGGCAAACAATGCTTTTGACATCTAATGCTGCCAAGTGAAACTCATGGCCATGTTGGTGTTTGTTTTCCCATGTGGAGCCTCTAGAATAAAACTTTGAGTACTTGACTGCAAGTCAACATAAGCACTTAAAATTTAATCCATGGGTTCACTCAGAATAATGGGATATGGGTTTTTCATCAAGATAAGAGAGCCCTATTCATGGACCCAAGCAATGGGACATTTATGAAAAATCTTTGGGGCTTATTTGCAGGACAGTTACAGTTTACTTAAAGTTATTGAGAATGGCACATCAACTTCACACCAGAGGGCCATACATGGAGGATCCAAGCAGGAACAATAAAGACCAACATTGCCAGGAGTCTGACCATGGGATGGCAACATGGTTAGTCACACAGAACCAGCAGGCTGATCAACAGCCAGTCACACCACTGATGCACCAAGCGATGGCAGGAACTCAAAGTGTCTTATGTTAGATCAAAAGTCCCACCTCCTTCAAAAGCAGGAGGATTTATAGCTTCCACACCAGTTATTTCCCTCAAGCCCAACAAAGAAAACCGAATCTCTCCTGTGCTTCACCCAGTGTAAGATCCCAGTGGCTACCAACGTATGCCAGATAGTATTACTTTGAAGTTGAAGTGTCCACACCGCAATGTTTAGGGTAGGTTCTTGTGTCATGTTGCAGTATGTGGTATTGCTCATTGGACTGAATTTCCTGGAAACAATTTCACTCCTCTCTAGTGCAGCTAGTACACCAAGAAACTGAATGGTCTGTGCGCTTTTTGCCTGAGGGTATAGTAATCTGCGTCTGAGGGACTGTCACTTCACAACTATTGGGAGATTGTGCCAAATGACAACAATTGCAACCACAGGAATTCTGTGAAGACTGCAAACTAGTATGGCAATGTTGTAGCGTTGTCCACATGAGAGAGGGAGTGAGAAAACAAAAGGCAATGGCTTGCATGTTTACGACACACTCCTGCAAGGAACTGTACTATCAGCTTTGTAAAGGAGTTACTGACAGCTGAGACGGTGGAGAAAATGAAAAAGAAAACAATGTAAAATGATGCACTTTATTCTTTCAGTGCACAAAACAAATATATTTAGGGACTAAGGGAGTGAAAATATGATAACATTCATCATTGCATTCATCTGAATGTTTTAAAATTAGGAGATAATGCAAATAATTTCAACAGTTAACGATTTTACTTTGCTACTGTAAATACTTAACCATAATTTGCATTAATTAAAAAAAAATGATAAACACTTGTTGTTCTAACGCACAGTGCTAGAAAAAAAAACCAGATCAAAATCCAGGGGCAGTGCTGTAGCCTTTAAATGGATATGCTGAGCCCAGCAGGCAATCTCAGGAAGTAGCCCTGTGGAATAGTTGACCCATCAGGAAGTTAGGACCTTCAGCCAGAGTTCATAAAGATGTAATCACTATCAATCAGAATGTGTCACCACTAGGTCTGTACATCAGAATCTCAGCTTTTCTTACTGCAAGCGTCCAAACAAGTTACTGGATTCTCAGCATTATTGCGAAAGATTGCATTTAAAACTGCCAAATTATCAAAACATCCTCAGTAGCAGGAGGATGAGAAAGATGCAAGAGGAAATGCACTTCCCACATCCAACTTTCTTCCAGTGTTAATGATATGTAAAATCATAAAAATGTCAGAAGGTGTAGTGCAACACAAGATGATCAAATGTACATGTAGCACAGTAAATCTGGTGGGAAAACACATTTTCATGCAAGTCACCATTTACTTTAGTGAAGGATATAAGGATATTAAAGATAAGGACTTACTGGTTCTACTGATTATTCAGTACATGTAAAATATAGATAGTGGATGATATATATAATAACTGATATATTCTGCTAAAAAGATACATCATTACAAATCTAACAGGTCAGTCATCAATTAACTATATGAATTAATTATCCATTAAAAAAGGTTTTGAAACAAATACATCGCTCTTCAGGCATCACACCTTGTGTAAAACACCTACAAATTATAACTAAATACTCTTATTTATAAAAGGAAATAAAGAGAAAGAAAATTAAAATTAGGATCCAAGTGATCACAGAATGTGTCTGTAACTGATCTCAGGAGCTGCTTGGTTCTGAACCAATTGGACCATGTGTCTTTAAATGCAGGCCAGATTAAACACAATCTGGCTGTCTACTCCCATATAAAAATGTGCATTCTCTTATTCTTGGTTGTTCACACCAATTTACATAACAATGTCAAATTTGACTTTTCTTACTGCCGCGTAGTAAACATGTCTGATAGAGGGGTGCAGTGCAAGTAAAATGCTAGTAAAATTGACAATGTAAGGATCTTCATGTCAGCTGCCGGGTAATAGGCATATTCTGGTACAAGGATTGTTCTTTTAAAGTTGTGGATCACTGAAAAGTGATATTACCCTAACATATTAATGTTGATAACTCCAGATTTTCAGCTGTTTGGTTATATCACCGTCTTTCCCTATTAAGGAAGAAATAATTTTCTTGGAAACAAAACTAGTCACAACTTAAATTGGTATTATGGAAAATTGCCAAATGAACCAGGGCAACCACTTTTAAAGCATTTCAGTCTGTCAAAAAACAGGAGAAAAAAAAAATTGAGCAAAAAAACAAAAAGCACTTTTAGAACTTATATTACCTCAGGCTTAAAGTCGGTGTCAGCAACACTTCTCAAAACAATTAAGCCTTTAAATAGTAGTTATGAAGGCACACTCTTTTGAAATATTTCACTTATGCGCCAAATCAGCCTCGGCCAAATGTAAAATTGCTTAATTTTATTCCAGGACCCAGAAATTGAAAATGGATTGGGGAGTGTCTATTATATGCTGAAACATGACTCAACACAAAAACGGTTCTCCACTGTCACCTCTTTTGTCTTTGTCCCACATGGGTTTGCTCAAAACTGAGCAAAATTAACATACCTGTAATTAAAATGAAATTGCATTTCAGTGTCATAGAGAGACTAGCTAAACATACTTTAGATTAGTTTTCCAGGACTCACCATTTTAAGCAATTATACACCTGAAGTACAAATTACAGACTCACACAGCTTTAACTATACACAGTGTTTCAGTATTGTTACTTGCTGCATTATATTTTGTAGCCTTTGTGTCATAAAGATCAAGTTCTGGTATAAGTTGTAATAAATGCCTTTATGATATTAAAAAGGGTAATTACACTTCAGAGCCCTAAGATGCATATCCATGACGCTTCCCAGTGTACTTTGCACAGCTTAGAGTAGTGATCCAAACCATTCCTGTCATTAGTACATCTGAACAGATTTCTCATATTTTTCCCAGCCTCACTCCTGTACTTTTATTTTATATCATCTTTAAACAATACTGTTGGCTGCCTGAATCTTGCCTCAGGTATTGGATCATTACAGGCTTGTATGTCAATTTCTCCTTCTATGTTGCCATATGGAGTGCGTCTGTTCCTTATTTTATCTTAAATTCCTTCTTCATTTGCACTTTTGCTTGGCTTTTCTTATCCTTGAGTGTTGTAATTATTGATATCCAATTCAGAAAATACATTTAAGGAAGTTATTAATGGAGAATTTCTGTGTACAAGCCATTTAAATAAAATTGCACTGGATCGGCTTGAGTCAAAGATTCCAAGTTGACCATCTGGTATGTGTGTAGATTGCATTGAGCGATATGTATTGTGTGCTTACTCTTAGCACAAATTGCTTATTTCTAGCATTAATTTATTTGCATTACCACAACTCTACATTCTGAACAGTGTTTACTCAGGTTTTGGGTTGCATATCTATTTTATACATTTAATAACAATTCCAAGTTGATTGAGATTCCACTAAGGTGCAAAATTTGGAGTTTGATGAGTATCAGAACAATGTCATGTTAGTCTAGCGATATTGCACTTTAGTGAAACACTTCTTTCAATCTTGATTTAGACAGCTGAACAAACAGCGACTTTATTTTTCTCGACATTAAGAATAGAGAACAAGAAGCCATTGAGCTAGCTGTTTGAGGTCCTGAAGCATTACAAAAATAATCCAACTATTCTGCTCTCCTCCACAGCCTTGTATCTTCCTTTCATTCTAAGCAGGGTTGCCAACCCTCCAGGACTGGCCTGGAGTCTCCGGGAATTGAAGGTCAATCTCCAAGACACTGCTGTGTGCAATCCTGGAGAAAAATCATCAGGATGTTAAAAAAGATTGTTTTATTTTGTAATTTCCTTTGACTGTTTCTCTTTAACGGATATAGAAATATTAAACATTTTTAAAAAAGAATGTTTGGCTGACTATTAAACATCATCTAATTGGGCAATGAGTCTTTTTGCTTTCCAATTGGTGTAGGAAGGAAGTGCACCACAAGGATGGATGTCCTGGCCGACTAATGTCTGGAGTGTGGGGACAAGTCATGTGATAAAACCTCCATGACTACATTTAATCACAGTTGGCAACCCGACTTTCAGGATGAGAGCAGCAAATATTTTGATAGTTTCTGTCTCAACTGCCCACAATGGTAAAGAGCTATATCAATTCTCCAGGTAAAGGAATTTCTCCTAACCTTTCTCCTTACTCCCTTAGTGACTTTAAAGTAATGACCCATCACCATTAGCTCCACAACTAGAGGGAATAATATTTTCCTCTTCACTCCATCAAAACTTTTCATAATTTTAAAAAAATTCTAAAATCTTCTCTTGGCTTTCTCTGCTTCAGTGTAGTCTCAATATCTGGTCTATTCTCATAGCTATTTTTCCTCCCTGGTATAATATCCTTGTGAATCAACGGCATGTGCTCTCTATAGTTTTGTTGCCTTTCTTACAATAGAGTGCCCAAAACCACACATGGTACTCCACTCCAGCAGGTCTAACAATTCTAGCCATTTGGCTAACCCTGCCAACGTCTTAGTTTAAGAAGGGAGTGAGGCAAAAGATGGGAAATTACAGGCTGATTAGTCTGACCTCGGTCGTTGGTAAGATTTTAGAGTCCATTATTAAGGATGAGATTTCAGAATACTTGGAAGTGCATGGTAAAACAGGGCAAAGTCAGCATTGTTTCATCAAGGGGAGGTCATGCCTGACAAATCTGTTAGAATTCTTTGAGGAGGTAACGAGCAGGTTGGACAAAGGAGAGCCAATGGATGTTATCTACTTGGACTTCCAGAAGGCCTTTGACAAGGTGCCGCACAGGAGGCTGCTCAGTAAGATAAGAGTCCATGGTGTTAGAGGCAAGGTACTAGCATGGATAGAAGATTGACTGTCTGGTAGGAGGCAGGGAGTGGGGATAAGGGGGTCCTTCTCAGGATGGCGGCCGGTGACTAGTGGGTTCCGCAGGGGTCAGTGTTGGGACCTCAACTTTTCACTTTATACATTAATGATCTAGATGAAGGAACTGAGGGTATTCTGGCTAAGTTGCAGATGATACAAAGATAGGTGGAGGGACAGGTAGTATTCAGGAGGCGGGGAGGCTGCAGAAGGATTTAGACAGGTTAGGAGAATGGGCAAAGAAGTGGCAGATGGAATACAATGTGGGGAAGTGTGAGGTCATGCACTTTGGTAGGAAGAATAGAGGCATAGACTATTTTCTAAATGGGGAGAGAATTCAGAAATCTGGAGTGCAAAGGGACTTGGGAGTCCTAGTCCAGGATTCTCTTAAGGTTAACTTGCAGGTTGAGTCGGTAGTTAGGAAGGCAAATGCAATGTTGGCATTTATTTTGAGAGGACTAGAATATAAAAGCAGGGATGTGCTGCTGAGGCTTTATAAGGCTCTGGTCAGATCACATTTAGAATATTGTGAGCAATTTTGGGCCCCGTATCTCAGGAAGGATGTGCTGGCCCTGGAGAGGGTCCAGAGGAGGTTCACGAGAATGATCCCAGGAATGAAAGGTTTAACATATGAGGAACGGTTGAGGACTCGATGGAGTTTAGAAGGATGAGGGGGGATCTGATTGAAACTTACAGAATAATGAAAGGCCTGGATAGAGTGGACGTGGGGAAGATGTTTCCATTAGTAGAAGAGACTAGGACCCGAGGGCACAGCCTCGGAGTAAAGGGAAGACCTTTTAGAACAGAGATGAGGAGAAACTTCTTTAGTCAGAGAGTGGTGAATCTATGGAATTCATTGCCACAGAAGGCTGTGGAAGCCAGGTCATTGAGTGTATTTAAGACCGAGATAGATAGGTTCTTGATAGGTAAGGGGATCAAAGGTTACGGGGAGAAGTCGGGAGAATGGGGGTTGAGAAACTTATCAGCCATGATTGAACGGCGGAGCAGACTCGATGGGCTGAATGGCCTAATTTCTGCTCCTATGTCTTATGGTCTTCTACTGTCCTCCTCGTTGTTTGTCCAATCCTCTACTTTGGTGTTAGCAGCAAAATATCATTCTTGCTGCACCCAAGTCCAAAATGAATATCTCTGTAAAATTGAAAAATCAGTTGCACATTACTTGCAACCCCTTTATCAATCTGACCAGCAGCTATTAACCATGGCCCTTAATTTTCTGTCCATTAACTAACTTTCTATATATTCTACTACATGTTCGATTTATTTTTTTTAAAGCCACCTGAGATGCCTTACCAAGTGCTTTGAATGCACATACAGTATATCTACAATTAGTCATTTGTCAAAAAAACTGATCTAGAATTATGGGGGTGAAATTGGTTTGTGTGTCGTGTAAAATGTACAATAGTGAGTCAGCAGCCTTTGTTAATTCGGCTTGGAAAAAGGGCTTTGAAAATTCAACTCCAGGCCCTTTCAAGGTCTTTTTGAAAAATCGACTCCCAAATCTTTACAGGATGAGGGGGACAGACCCTGGGAAATTGTGAAAACTGTACATGACCAAAATGCACAGGTGCTGTTGGAAGCTCGAGTCAACTGTTGGGGAAAAAAAGGTTCAACTGAACCAAGGCTTTTGAAGTAACAAATTTAATGAAAGTGCTAAAAGACATAAAATACAAGATGATGTTCAAATTTAATTATTTTGTTATTAATAAAAATTACTTTGTTTAAAACCATATTTTGGGCAATCGGAAGTTCAGTCACTGGGGTTATGAAAAAGGCAGAAGATATGCATTTTGAGCAATTCTTTTGGCTCACATTGCACATACAATGGAAAATGTTACATTTTGACATTAAAAAGCATGAATCAAAATCGTGAAGGTGTGAAGTTTGTAAACAGGCACCACCATAAGCCAAATTTTGAACACAAAGATGGTTTGATTCCGCTCTCTACTTCTTTAAAAAAAAATTACTATGAAGGAGGGTGGGGCACGTCCAAGTTCCAGTCTCAGCTGTGGATGGCTCAACAGAAGCAGGCAGTTTCCGTTGGGGTGAAATTTAAAAACAAGGGTGAGGCACTCAGATAAATACTCCTGGTAACCAATTTCAAAGAACTAGGAATAGAAGAGGATAGCAATCAACCCAAAATTAAAATCAACTTGAAAGCAAAGTTAGTAATAAAACAGTCCCATGCATTTTGGTTATTTTTTTGGAGGAGGTAGGGGAAATTTTCATGAGTTAAGAAAAAAAGTTCCTTGTAGCAGCTGGAGGATAACCAGATAAGTACTTCTGACTACTTTCTGAACAGGGCTCATTGCCAGAACATTACTCAAATTTGGAGACTAGCAACAAGTCCTGCAATAAAAATCAAGCATGAACTTTAACTAAATAAAACCTGGGGAGCAAGCAAGAGTGCATTTTGTTTGGTTCCAAAAACTTGCGTCTTAAGTGATACATTTCAGTGTCATTTTCTTCATGAATAAAAACATGGGGAAAAAAAATCCCCTTTAAATTGAGTACAACCTCTCCCTAACTCAGAAGTTACCACATAAATATATTGTTTCATATCGGATGCAAGAGAGATCTCAAAAATTGGTATCTGCAGCCCACTCCAAGAATTTTTCAGTAGCATTATTTATGTCCTCCTTTAAATGGAGAACGTCTGGACAATTTACATGTTGAAATGCAATGTAATCAAGATGGAATTTCGTTTGGTCTGTTCATAATTTGTGCAGTCCTCACATGGATCCAGTATGTTTTTAAAAGTGGAATGTCGGTACGTGGCTTGTTCCAATCTCGGAACTGACAGACAAAAGTATCGACAAGCCACATTTTACAAGAACAGGAATTACAATAAAATAATGTACAATCATTTCCTTAGAGGTTTTAAAGGGGCACTCACTTCAAGAAAAACTGGTAAACTTTAATTTAGGGTCAGCAAGGAACAGAATCAAGTGTCATTTAATCACAACGACATTACACAATTGGCATGATTTAGCTCACTGTTTCGTGAGTGTGAAAAAAATAAATGCTAAAGCCTTTTTCCATAAATAGCTGAAAATTGATTTAAGATTGTAAAAATCCTCTGAATTTTAGATATTATTTTCACTCCGTCTCTTCAGGTTTTAGTAGGTTACATACTTTTCCCTGGATAAGAGGGTAGATTGGAAATCTTATTTTAACTCTCAGCCTCTTTTTAATTGGCTAGTTGACATGCATGAATGGCCCAGGTCACTTTTCCTCCCTGGCTTCCCAATAATATGACCCAGATCAGTGACTTGGTTATGAATAGTTCCATGAAATGATGCGTCCTGCCTTGCTGGGGCACAGCACATAGTAGCAGCACCAAAAATTCATTCCTCTCAACACCGTAGCAGCACCAAAGAATATTCCCCCCAACACCACAGCACTGCTAAAAATTCATTGCCACCAACCTCATGGCATGACCAAAAAAACATTTCCCCCCACTTGATTAACACTGTAGTCGCACTGAATTGAAAAATTGGGAATACACCTGTTTCAAGCTTTAAAAGTATTTGCAGGTTTTTAATAACTGAGGTTTTCAGTGGGCTTTATTGTCATTAGTGGGAATTCACGTAGAGTTGTATAGTGACACACAGAACCACTAATTACAATAATGTCAACACAAGAAAAATGGTATTGAAATACCACCCAAGTCAAACATGCCCTTTATAGAAAGGAAAAAAGAAATCAATCATAAACATACTTAAGAGAAAAAAAAGCACAGCGTGTTTTCCAAACACAAAAGCTATTTATTTTCAGGGCTGAGTATAGTTTCTGTGCTGGTTAGAAAAAGCCACAAACCGTTTCCCTCTTATACATGACAAACACGGATTTGGCTTCTTTTAGAATTTTACTGCTAAGTTTGGATAGTACAAAGCCCTTTCCTGGCTATTTTCTCCCCAAAGACTGCGGACAAAGCTTGTATTGTGCGATATCCAAACTTTGAGTCATATATCAGTGATGGGGCCAGTTAGAGATTGCTGAAAACAAGCAGTTAAAGCTGGTCCCTTTATATAAAAAAAAAATTGCCAGGCAAACTGTTTCTTATCCTGGGTGACAGAGTACGTGAGACCAGCTATTGTAGGAAGCTCTGTTTGGGTCTCCACTCTCAAAGCAATGGTCAAGGAATGTTACCATTAGGTGATTAATAGGTGTTTATTTTTAGGGCTTGAACTGGAAGGCCATTTCAAGGCCACTGCAAGATGATATCTACATAATCGGAGGGTGTCTTGCACGTTTACAACCTTTTTCCCTGACATCTGGGACCTTGCTGGTGTCCTCACAGGCAGTTAAAAAGTGCCAGATAAATTCACAAACAGGATATATAGACCTGTTTATACAACGGAGCAAAAAAAAGGAAAACTTCAGGAAGTTATGTCCCCTGCAGTATTCCCTAAATACACTGAACCTTCCTCCATCATACATTTTAAAATGCCTGCATTGAAAAGTGCTACAATGGACTCCAGGGGCAATCTGCAGGCATCACTGCCCCCGAGCATCTGTGTTGTCAGAATTAAAGGAGGATTAAAGCATTGCTACAGAGAACATGAAATATCTTACAAAGAAACCAGGAGGCTAGATCTGCCCTATGGATACATCAGCTGAGTCACCTAGGTGCATAATGTTGTCATACATTGTAATTTAGCACCAAGAATTCCACAGAGAAGTGGCTTTGGGTTCTATCAGGATGACAGGTAGGACACCGCTCACTCACTTTATGGAGCTTGGTTAGATACAAATTTCAAACATTAATCTGCAGTCACACTTTATCATTTGTACTATATATGGGGTGTGCAAATGCTGTTATAATATTATTAGACAGTAACGGCAAACTTTTCTTTTCACAAATTTAAAAAATAAAACATCATTCAACTGGATAACTAAACAGCAGCCTTGATTTTTTTTGGATAGCAACAGAACTTATTATTTTAAGAGTGTTAATGTTCCTTAATTGAAATTTATAATCCAGACATTACAAAACCAACTATTGAATCTCTACCAATGTATCCCACATTTTTCCAGCAAATATGGCAGGACGCATTATTTCATGGAACTATTCATAACCAAGTTACTGATCTGGGTCATATTATTGGGAAGCCAGGGAGGAAAAGTGACCTGAGTGAGAAAAGTGTTGCTTCAGTCAAATAATAGGAACTGAAGTAGGCCATTCAGCCACTTGAGCCTCTCCCAACTTTCAATTCGATCGTGGCTGACCTGCATCTTTGCTTCATTCGCCAACCTTAGCTCTATGCCCTTTAAGCCTCGCGCCTAACAAAAATCTATCAATCTCAATTTTCAAACCTTCAACTGTTCAGCCTCAGCAGCTTTTTGGGGAAGAGCACTCCAAACATGTTCTAAACCAGAGCTTACATAACTAGCATGGCTTCTATCCTCTGGCATTCCAGCCTCCTTGAGAAAAAAGGTCAACGTTTCACTAGCCTTTAGTGATTTTTGTATTTGAATTCCTAAATCTCTCTGCTCCTCCACAGTTCCTAGTTTCTCACCGTTTAAGGCTACACCATAATGAAGGACTATACTCTGACCAAACCCAGGGTTACTACACATACCCAGACCTTTGTGTATCATCCAGGTCTATAAAATAAAGGGAAACACTGTCCATATAATTGGTGGTACGACAATTGCCGATCCCAGATTTGCAAGTCTACCTCCTAACAATACAATTCCTTCTGAAAAGGGAGTGCTTTAGCAACAGTCACGGCATTAGGGAATACCTCTCAAAGCAATGCTACCATAATCATGAGAAGTTCCATTAGCAGACGCTGGTTTTTAAATTAAGTACCATTTTTTAAAAAAGGCCTTGCTAATTTTAAACAAGTGCTTGTCTCAAAGAGACACAAAGAGACCCAGGCCCATAACAGTTTTCTAATAGTTAAACTGGTAGTAGATGATATTTTAAAACAAATAAAAATTAAAATAAATTGGCTAGCTAAGTTAGATGATCGTCAAGTATATCCCCAAGGAAATAATGTGTGTAAAGATCATCCTGAGGCAACAGAAGACAGAAACACAGTCCCTTTCCTTCAGGATTGGCTTGAAGATAAACAAGAACTGCATTGAGATGTGGCATTCGAATAAGAATGAGCTCATTGGGTGCCAAGCGGGAATCCTGGAGGTCAGAAAAGTTGCATTCTAATTGTGAACAACCTCCGCTTTCAACAAGAGGTTATACTATGGAAAGCAACGCAATTAGAGGGATATATTCGGCAGAATAAAGTAAGTTTCTATCTTCCTGGATTTGTCTTTGGTGTTTTTGAAGCTGTGGCAGATAATCATACCAATTCAGGTGAGTTACAACACTCACTCTGCCCAAGTGTCCAAATAATAAAAAATAATGGGTTCTCCAACTTGCAAATAGCCAAATTACGAGATTTAAAAAAAAACACATTGACAGGATCATTCTGCATGATAAATGTTGGATCCTAATTATTTTGTAAAACTAGAAAAATTGAACGACCCTTGGAAAAAAATTTTTCTTGTGCAGAATATTGACAGAGGTGATTTGTGAAAATCCCTAAAAATACAACCATAAGAGGATGAGATCTGCAAAGTCCATATAAACAAAGTCTAATGCATATTTCTGTGCACCATTATTTTCCTTTCAGAATAAAGAACAGTCCCCAAATAAAACTGGAATAGAGATTTCAGTTCTTCCTCCAAAAGATGATTAGACAAGACAACTACAGAGCCATCCATAGATCTCAGAAATGTGAAGGAAAACAATTCACATATAAAATCATCAATTTTTGTACTGTGCTTTTAAGACGGCCTGAAGTAAGCAAGCAAGTGTGAAAATTATCGATGAGGACAGATGATAAGACAGAGTAGATAGAAACAGGCATTTCTCATGAGGATTCCACAATGAGGGGACTTAGATACTAGAATAAGTGTAAGAGATTTAGAATAATGAGCAAGGTAAACCTTTTTTATTTAGAAGATTTGAAGTCTGTGAAATGCACAACCTGAATTACTAAGTGACTGAATTACATCATTCATAGTAACAGGAGTAGATTGTTTAGTCCCTTGAGCCTGTTCTGCCATTCAATGAGATCATGGCTGATCTGCGACCTGAATCCATACACCTACCTTTGCCCCATATCCCTTAATACATTTGGATAACATTTACGACCAAGCTCCAAGACATGAGGTCCATAAACAGTATATTGCTGAAATTGTTCAACTTCCAAAAACAGTGAGCCATTTCATCAGATGATCTTAAACCAATCAACTTCAAAGAAGATTTGCTTGGATATCTGTAAGATCTCAAGTTAAATTTTTCGATTAATCAAGAACTTTCAGTTCTCCTGACACCATTCTGAACTAATTGAAAGTATGCATCGCATACTTGCAAGAGAAAAATTGGATGAGCCAACTGTCCAAGTTGAGGTCCTTCAATAGGAGGAAGGCTACCATTCCTAGTTTTTCAGAAACTCTGGTAACTGTGAAAAAAATTGGTCAGTGGCTCACTCTTTAATAAACATCATGTACGTCCAACCTAAATATACCACTCAAGTAAGCTGAGGTAATGTTACCATTCAAAACTTTTCTCTTTGGATGAATTTGTTCCAGACACCTATGATAAGTATGGGTTGAAAACCTGCTTTTCCAGCTGCTCAGCTGTGTAGACAAGGATAGTCGCAGGTTCAATCCTCGCCCATTGCAGAGACAGGTATAATTGGCATCAGTGTCCCTGGTTAGGACAGGGAAAAATCATGAGTTCCTGTTCCTGATCACTGCCCAGGGAGACTGGAGGGAGGAATCAGCCAGCATGCTTGAAATTTAGAAAAAAAAAACCACAAGTTAGCTGAATCACAGTAGATTCCATGCAATGGGTTTCTAATGAAAGAAAGCAAAAATGGTAAACATTTTTGAATGTACAGCAGTAAAAGCTCGTCAGTAACAGAAGAAAAAAAAAACGAGGGAAGTCAATAGAGTACAGGGTGTCAGACTGGTCTCAGTGGTTGCAATCTCGTCACTGAGTCAGAAGGTCAGGAGTTCAAGCCTAACTCCAGAGACTTGAGTGTATAATCTACACAGATCCTACAGTGCAGCATTGAAGGAGGAAATGCAGTGTCAGAGATACAGTTTCGGATGAGATGTTAAACCAAAGAGCCTACACCATTATTCGTACAGCAAGGAAGATTTCTGGTGTTTCTGACCAAATGTACTCCTCAATCAACATTACTAAAACAGATTATCTGGCTTATCAATCTCATTAATGCTTGTGGAACTTTGTTGTGTGCAAATTGGCTACCATGTTTCACTACAGTACATATTTCAAAAGGTACTTAATTGGCTATGAAGCATATTCAACTGTTGTGTTCATGAAAGTCCTATATAAATGCAAGTTTGTTCTTTCTTTATTTGATTATAGGATAATGCAGAGTTGCAATGAGCTGTAATTGTTGAAGGTGCGGCATTCAGTGAATTTTTTTCCTATTTTTAAGGCAATATTCTATTTGGATGTGAAGGTGGTATATTTTATAATCAAATATTTCAATCCACAAATGGCAACAGGCTCAATAAAGTTGTGTTCTTGGGAAAACATAGCTCCATGGCACAGTAGGCAAATAATGGTCAATGTACGTAAAAACTTCTCATTAGTTTCTTGGGCTTACTGAAGTTAAAAAAAATCATAAGTTTATTTCAGTACACTAATGGTTCATTCCATCTATCGTTCAGAGTTTATGGTCACAAATTTAAGTGGTGCAGTGGGTTTAAGCATTGTCCCTCTGCATCCTGGAGCTAAGTTTGCATCCCGCTCATTCTGAGAATCAACATCTCCTTTCTCTGCTGTCTTCAACGGCTCAGTGTGCAACCATCATGAGGAGACACAGCCCACTCATTGGCACGGACCCACAAACTAGGAATCTCATTCACAAAATCCACCATGATGGCTGGCTTGGGAAAATGGGGGGAGAATTCACTGAAAGAGTAGGGCCTTTCTTCCTGAGATTCAAGTTGGGGCCAAACCTGGATGAGAAGACACCTTTACTTAGCATATTGCCATGTTATTTCCAAACTGCAAGGATTTGATGCTGACACTGACTGCCTTGACTTCATTTCAACTTGCCTTTGACATAGAAAAATTCCCCAAGGTGCTTCACAGAAGCGTAATCAGACAACAAAATGGATGCTGAGCCAAAGGAGGAGATATTGGGAGAGATATCTAGTAGTTTTAAGAAGGATCTTGAAGGAGAAAATATTTGAGAGGTTAAAAGGGGAAGTCCAGAGCATAAGGTCTAGACAGTTAGGCACGGCCAATAATGGTGAGGCAGAGGGTGGGGGAAACAGGCACATAATATATATCCAGGCTTCCTGATGACATAAAGCTAGGTGGGAAATTAAGCTGCAAGGAGAATGCAAAGATGCTGCAAAGTGGTGTAGACTGGTTAAGTGACTGGGCACTAAGAGAGTGGCAGATGGAGTACAATATGGGTAAGTGTGAAATTATCCACTTTGGTGGGAAGAATGGAAAAGCAGAATTTTTTTTGGAGACCAGTAAATGTTGAAATCAGAGAGTTTTGGGTGTAATTGTACAAAAATCCCAGGAAGTTGACATGCAGATAAAGCAAGCAATTAGGAAGACAAATAGTGCATTAGCCTTTATTACAAAGGGATCAGAGTATAAAAGTAAATAAGTCTTGTTGCAATTATGTGGGCCTTTGGTGAACCCACACTTGGAATACTATACACAGTTTTGGCCTTTTACCTAAGGAATGATATATTTGCCTTTGAAGGGGTGCAACAAAGGTTCATTCGGTTGATTCTTGGGATGAGAGAGCTATTCTGTGAGGTAAATTTTAGTAGAATAGATTTATATTTCTTGCTCTCTTTGTGTCCAACAGTCTATCAATTTAATCTTGGTCCTGAGAATACTTAGTAACTGAGCATCTAGAGCCCTCTGAAGTTACAGAGTGCAAAAGTGGAGTTCATGTAGAAGATCAGTCATAGACTTACTCCTTTCTGCTTCTTATCATCTTACTCCTTCCTTCTTATCATCTTATAAGAGGCCAGAGTTGGAGGAATTCAGCTCTTGGAGAGTCGTTGGGCTGAAGGAGCAAACAGAAATAAGCATAGGCAAGGCCATGATGGGATTTAAACACAAGGATGAGAGCTTCAAATTTGAGACACTGGGGTAGCAGGAGCCAATATATGTCCATAAGAATAGGGGTGATAAGCATAGAAAAAAAGCAAATTATAAATAAAACATACATAGAATGAGCTCAGCTTGACAATGAACAGTAAGATTTCACTCCATAAAGCGCATGCATTGAAGTGCCTTTATTAATGAGAAAAACCAAAGAATCCAAATCAATTCCTCCAGCTTCATCAGCAGCTGAGCTGATTATGCCACGTGATTTGGGTTAGTTTGGAAAACATGACCATCCATTTCAGGGAAAGGTCTGCCTTCTTGGGAAGGTACTCAAGTTATATGGTGGGTTCCAAAAAACTCCTAGGAATCTGGTGGAAGGAACTGATCAAAAAATACTCAACAATTTGGATTTTCATAATAATGAGCAATTGCCATATATGATTTACACAGATAACTTCCAGGATGGTCTGTATCCAATAAAATATCGTCAAGTTTAATAAAAACATGAAAAGGCATTATAAAGTATTCAGCTTAGAATTTACTGGTCCCTGACAAACTGATGGAGAGAACTGAACCAAGAATCAGAATATCACATTCACACTTGCATAGTAACAGCAATTCTTGAAACTGATATTACAATATAAAATGCTCATTTATCAAGGTTTTCCACTGTTCACATTTAGAGGAAGTGGGCCAACTGTTTCAGATATACAACAAGAAAAATCTGTTTTAATTGTACAAAAACATGGTTCTTAAAGTAAACTACATCTTGGAAAATTGGAGCCTTTCATGTATAACGGTTAAAAGGAAAATGGTAACAACTGCTCAATTTATAAATTATGGTAGAATAGAGTTGGTCAGGCCAAAAGCAACTAATTTAAATAATAAAGCAACATTGGATTGGATGTAGTCAAACATTGATAAGTTTTGTTTTAAAAAAAACTTACAGAAACAGGAGATCTGCTATTTTAGTGCACTGGAGAGAGTCCTATACAAAACAAACCATTTTTGAAGAAATTGGCTTTCATTACAGCTGTTACATGGTAATAACAGTGATTATTGCTCAGACTGAATTCAGTCACCATTCAAATTGTGGTCAAAACAGCTTACAGCCAGTTCACCTTTCCACGATCACATATTCCTCCTGGTTTCAATTACGTGTCACAAAAAGAATAAAAACATCTTTCACTAACACCACCCCTCTACCTCCTTGCCCAAATGAAAATAGTCTGACTGTGATCTGAACAGTGGTTCGAGGCTGCAATCCTTCTGTAGCCAGTAACTGCTTGTCTCTAATGTGCAACCCTAAAAAAAACACCCATCAATATCCGAGAAGTAATTTGTAAAATTACCTGGTGCTGGCAAGCAGGCGTATGGGACGGGTCTGGGCTGGTTGGCTGCTGGCATCAGGGGTTTCCTCCGCCTACTACACTGATTTAGATGAACCAAGTGCTTCAGCTACAATTATTGATCCATTAAAGGATGGCAGTAGCTCTCTACTACACGCTTTGCCATTTCCTACTTCTGAGGCAGGTCAAAACATCACTAGTCATACGAATTCCCTTTAAATCTGGCTTCAATTTATTTTGTGGTCTTTTCTAACCTTTGATTTAATCAACACCAGTGCTTATACAGCATTCAACAAATAGCAGTAAATACAGATTTTGACTTCAGAAACAGTCGAACATGAGAGTAACGTAGGTCAAGCACTAGTCTCTGTTTAGTTGATAAATGCTTTGCTAATCCAATCACTGGCTGAGAAAACTACACGCCATCAGCCAAGTGACCTGACCTAAGCTATACTAGATTTCACATGGGTAAGATTAAGAAAGATGTTTATCCCAAGTGTTGACCTAGCCAAGACCTTGTTCGTGCCAGGCTGGCATTCTGGTAAACTGGAGTGAAAATGCTTGGCTCAAATCAGTAACACGTGCATCTAACTAACACAAACCATCATTTGGAAACAAAGTCCACTGCAAAGATCAGTTATTCAGCAGTGCTCCGGGATATTATTACAACAAACTGGGGGAGATGTTAGCCAGATATTATCAGCATTTGTGGATGTATTTCATGTGTGCAGTTAACATTTTTAGCTGTTGCTAAATAAATGCAATTTCAGTGTATTTTTAGGAATTTGCTGTGGAAACAAATGTTCAATTATCCATTTCATGGCTGATTGAGCTCTTTTAGAAAAAGATGCTGTAGGTCTCAAAGACATATGTCATTTATTACAACTGGGGAGGGGAGGGGGGAGCAGTATACACTATCTGGAACAATGGTCCAGAAATAAATTAACAAGGTTTTATGTTACAAGCTAAATGCTTCAAAATGAAATAAAAGTGTAACATCAGGCAGGTTATTAAAAATTACGGCAATCTTTTGTTTATATTTTATGTTGTTGCAAATGGAAATTTTAATGTCAGCTACAATAGTATTTTTACAAAATATTAATAAAAAGAAACAAGACCAAACTTTACGATTGATTCAGAGAGTGTTAATTTGTGGGAAAAGTGCTTACATATATATCCCTTTACATCACTCACATTACATCTATAAGCCATTTCTTAATTCTGAATGGCTAATTAAGTGTTACTGCCATAGTTCAACTGCTGATTAACTGTGAAGAGTAACTTCCAGGCTGCTGCAAAGCTGCTGCATGTGCACAACTTCGCGGGAACATTGGTTCCAACAAAGGCAGTTGGCTGAGTTTGGGGCCAAAGGGGCTTCCAAGATAGGGTATGTACAACTTAACTGTGTGAAAGTGTATTTTCATCACTCACTGGAATTAAATCAAAGTATCATCAGCGCATTTGTGTGGAAAATGATTTACCACCCAAACTATCATCTCCCATGCAAATGCACAAACAACCTCATCTGACACATAAATGGCGTATGATACTATAAAACATTAAATTGTATATGTGCATTATAATATATAAATTTTGTACAATGCTTGGCCATTAACGGGTTAAATATTTAATTTACATGCTGGTTGGGGTACACAGGAAGCTGGTAACTCAAGAAGGAGGAAGGCATTTAGTAAAGTTTAAAATATTTGCTCTACCTGAGAACAGCAGATATTTTGCTGATTGAAAAGCAAAAATCAAACACATGGGTTTACAACATTGATCTGAACTCGTCTAGTTAGATTCTTGCTTTGTTTTAATTTGCAGGTACCTAGTATTGTCATCATAAACATTCACACAGATCTTTAACATACTGTAACTGTTTCAATTTTATATTAAAGTTTCAGTTCTTTTTCTTCCGAGCATTCATCTACTACCATTTTCCATGTCACAGTGTTATGATAGTCACAATACAGGATTAAAAATTGCTGTTCTCCTCGTAAGTTTATACAGGATTAATTAGCAGTTGAGTACAAGGAAATTCCATGGCTGGTATATTATATAAAATAATGTATGACAAAAAAATTTGCTACCGTTTGCAACAAAAGTTTACATAAAGATTGTATTCTTATTCCAATTGTTCATGTTTTATATACCTAGTTAACAGGTAAAATACATGTCAAGGTTCTTAGATAAAACATAAAGAAGCACCTTTAACGTTCAGCAGTTGTCCATTGAGTAATGAATCATTACCGGGAACTTCAATAAAACAAAAGTCTTATGGCAACACCACAAAACCACAATTTATGGTAATTTATTACAAAAATTACTGTCTGAATAGCACATTAACTAAAGTTACACATCGCTTCTTCTGGCTCTTTGCAACCTTAGCCATTACCCCTGCTGTGTAAAACTGTGCACGAGTGCAAGATCACAGTGCCTGGTCAGGGGTGAAGCACTGCACCAAAGTGGAAGCTTTGGAAGTGGGGCAATCATTATGATGTAACTGACCTATATGAAACTGCTACCACAGTTCAGATATATTGTCAGGTTCCAGCCTCTAGCTGTTGTCTGATAGCCCTAAATACTTGACAAACTGAAGGCCTTTCACTTTATGTTCAAATTGCCTCATCTCCCTGTCAGAGCGCCATGGGGGACTCCATTAGTTTTCCAACTCCTTTTCCCCCACTGACAGTCATTTAGTTGGCTTCTTGTTGTGAAGGCTGTCCATGTCAAATTATCCAGGCCCCTATTGTCCTTATTACCACTAGAGAAGCCATCATGAGTAATGCTATGGGTCCCTCAGTTGTCACCATTTGTCAGAGGGGAAAGGAGTGTGGTTACATACAACTGACAGGTAATTTCAATGTCTAAAATTACCCCAATTACTCTTGTCATAAACAATTCGATAAATGCATGCCAATAAAAACAGATAAATACACCAAGGTCTTTTTGTATTAATGACTATAGTAATGAGTAAATCATTGATATGATGCTCCTTCTCCTCTAACTATGCTCAGCTGTGCGCTGGCAGTTGGTACCTGGTCAGCACAAATTGTGCCTTCTACTTTCATTATCCCATCAGTGAGAGAGAGTTTGAAAGGCCGTGACAAAATTAATTTAAGGGGAAAAAAAAATTGGAGCGCCTAAAGCAGGTGTTAAAATAAAGATTTTCATTTGCCAGGTCACTACTATGCAGAGATGAAAAGAAAACTATGACCACTGCTGGTGAATTTCACAGATGTCAGAAAGATAAGGTCTCCCCCTGCTTGTATTTCTTTGTTACATTCAAATAAGAGGGAAGAATAAAGCGAGCATGTTAACATTATTGGCCATAAAACAGTCATTAACACTTAGTATTTTTTGATAAACAATGCATACAATGCACCGTCATTAAAGCTTACAAAAATAATAAAATTACATCATTGTCATTCCTCAACACCACCTATTCTCTGGTAATAGGTCTGAAAAATATGAACGTGAGCACTATTATAACTGGAATTAAATCTGTAAGTTGGATCCTTTCTAAAAACCTTCTCTATTTGCTGCTGTTTGACTTTTAGTCATGATCACCAGCACCAATTGCACCCTGTCTCTTTGCTGACCGCAGTATGAAGTGATGGCTGAAAAACCCATCCGAGGGAAGTTGTTACAGGAAATTGCTCTTGGCAACTATTTGTTCAAGAACCAGAATTATTTTTTTTTTTTTAAAACTAACACTGGGAACAGAGTGGAAAACAGGACAGGTTTCCTTAATGAGTAATCTATTTTGGTGCATTCCTATCTGGACATGACAGTTAACCGAGAGCCCTGAAAAACTTGTAATTACCAGCGTTACAGGGCAATTAATGCATATTACACTGCACTACTCATGGCAGCAACTGTCATTTTCTCAATAAAAATGAATAGTCTTCAGCTAAAGGTGACATTAATTGGTCCTTTAATGAGTATGCAGCAAAGCCAAAGCCAAATATGAACAAAACAGCAATTCAATGAGCGACTTCTGGCACTAGAAAATTGCAATAAATGAGACTAATTGCTGTTTAGAAAAAAAAACTTTAAAAAGCTATTAAATGCAAGATTTGAATGCTGAAGTCTAAAGAGATGGTTATGATGTTAATCCTGGGTTCTCCAAGCAGACAAAAATATTCAGCGAATTCCAAGCATCTGACAGCAGGAGATGTTCCACAAATCATGTATGCACACCATATCCATCAAAAGCTATATTCCTGCTTTTATCAGTTTTCAGAATACTTTGGCAATTGCAGAAATCATTGCTCAGTTTCTGGGCTGTCATCTATGTAAATGTGAATACTGTCAATATTTCAGCAAAAAAAGCTTTGCTTCAAAAGGGGTAAGGAAGTACTAATATAGATCATAGTGATCTGCATTAGCATTGCAGAATGCACACAGTAATATAAAGGCACAGTAAAACTCAAAGCTAACACTTAGTGTTTTGCCAATGGGGAGTTTGGAAAAGTTGTTGGTGACAGCACATTTGACTAGGTTATCCAAATAAAAATTAAATTTCTGAAGAATCTTTATTAGTTTTTTTTTTTAAAAAGGGGGTTGCATTTCCCCTAAACAACAAATATTGAAGGCATTAAAGATGTTCTCAGTCAAACCGCTATAATTAAAATGTTTGTGACTTTTGCAATTTCACATAAGAAACTTTTAAATAGGTGTTTTCTCTCTGATTTGTATTGATTTTTATTATTCCTAAATAATGCAAACATTTTCTAAGTCAAAATTCAACATTTTAAATACTATTCATAATTTCTTGAACTTTAAAAATGAAATTAAGATATTGTCAGCTAGCACATACTAAATATTAAAAACACAATTCACGTTGTGCTATTATTTAATGTTACTCAAATTTCAGGTGCAATATGGACCGGTATAGTTCGCCTGTTCCTAGAATCAAACATTGTGCATCTTTATTTGTTTAGCTTACTTCCGTGTGCCACTAACCCAGGATTCCTTAACCCTCAATAAGCATATATATGGTCGTGGCAACAGTACGTAATAGAACAAAATGAAACCCAAGCCTTTGAAATGCTATATCACAAGGTATAATTCTATTATCATTGAATTAGTATTTTGTCATTTTGTGCAGATAACCGTAACATTTCAATTAGCCCATGCTCCCAGTACACAAATACGTTTTCTTGGTTGTTTTTAGGCAGTAGGTTGCATCCAAAAACTGACCAACAAAGTATTAACTTTTTCAGTGAACTTTCATTGCATGAAAGTACTAACGATGCAAAAGTAAATCTTCAAACAAAAGGACTATTAACTGTTAACATGCTTAGAGTAGCAACCATCTCCAGGCAAGTATAGAAAATCACACCGAAAATACAACAAAAAATTAATGGCACTTTTTAAATGTCCTAATTAATGTCCTAACGGGCTTTTACCAACATGTCCTATCTTTCACCTTGAGGGCAGGGAGGTTAGCTGCACACTTCTAGATGATGAGTACCATGTTGCTTCTGCATGTTGAACACAAGTCATGTTTTGTTTGTCGGCAGGCAGACTATGCGATAGTTCCTTCACCTGAGTTTCTGCTTCGCTACCTCTATCCATATCACTTTATAGGCTAGTTGATGACTGGAGTAAATGATTTGTTATCATTCAGATCTGGTCAGAAACCAGTATTTTCACAGCCTTTGGGGGTCTTTTGTACAAAATTGCAGTACTCAGGTAGCAAATTGTACTCTATGTGGTAAGTGTAGAAATTTGAGGATGCGCTGCATTGTGCAAAATCACTTGTCCTATTGATAGGTGACAAACCCTTTTAGTAGCGTGGCTGTCTGATTCTACCTGGAATGCACACTTATAGTGTAGGACTGCGAACAAAGCATGAGGTTGATAAGTACAACAGCACCATTGCAAGAAAATCCACATCCAGGCATATATCCATCATAACTTCAGTCAAAAAAGAAAAATAAAAACTAAGAATTATTAAAACAAGATTATATGTATACATTTTAAATCTGGAAGGTTGACATAGAACCTTTAAATTTAGCTTAAAGAAAATCATGTGTAGATCTCTGCACATTGGCCTGGTGATTTTATATCCTCTTGTCAAACCTCTGCAGTTTTATTTGTAGTGATACATGAATGAGAAGGTTGGAGGTTAAAGTTGATATTCGGGCCAACAGGAAAGCAGACAAACCAGATTCAGGAGGTTACAATGATTAGTACATTAAGACTTGTCCGCAACCGTTACTAACTATGAAAGTCCACATTTTGTGCAGTAGGCAATTTATATTACGATACTGAATGATCCAATCGAAAGTTGCAATTAGCTGACCTCTTGTTTCAACAAAGTCAACCGTTTAACCTTCTGAGCACTAAGACATTTTCATGCTTTTATTTAAAATGACAACTTCTTGACAAGGTAATGAAACAAAACTAGTTGAAGAGGGATATAGCCAAATATCTGTTCTTTTGTTTATGCTATTTAATCACGCTTGATGGGTGTATTGCTGTTCAGCATTACCGTGTGCTTTATTAGATACAAAGTTATTTCACTGAAATAAGATTGAACTGCTTAAAAATGAAAACAAATTTGTTAAAGATCTTTGTTCAAAAGAAATAGCAATTTTTTTTCTTGGCTGTATGCCACCTTTAATAAAAGGGGTTTGTTATAAAAAGAGGGCCGTCTCGGAAGACCTTGCAGTTTGTGTATTTCACCACGACAACTAACTGGCCGGTGTAATTGATTGCTGTGCACTGAGGTGAAGGCAAACAGTGCTAACAAATCTACACAGGAAAGGACAAGGTTGTGGAAGGGACATCGGGCTCTAAAACAAGAATAAGTCAGGGTTATTTATAAACAACAGACTGTGCTGTCTACAAGCTTGCCAACAGCAATACCATTCAAACCACACCAAAGCAGTTGCCTATCAATTAGTCTGATTTGAAGGTGCTCCATAGCTAAGAGCAATAAAGAAAAAAAGCACATCTTTGACTTTTTATTGAATTATTTATAAGAAATAAAAACAAAAGGTGTTGCAGATCAGATTTCTATCATTATGGACGGCTATTGGGGCTATTGTGACACCATTTGCAGGACCTTAATTCCGTACCTATTCTGCGAGATTTTATTCCTTCAACAGGATTCTGGACAAAGTTCAATATAAAGGCATTCCTGGGCTTATCTGCAGAACAGAGCATGGATTAAACTTTAATTAAATATATTTTACTGTAAAGCCTTCAAAGACCCAAAATGGAGCATCGCATTATATTACTCCTGGCAGTTCTTTGAATCACGCATGAATGCTCATTTTTAACCTTCAGTGTACCATTGAAGGATCATCTGCTGAGAGACTTGCACTTTCTCTCTCCCCTTGCCCTGTAATTAAGGCTTTTAATGCATTTCACTGTCACTTACTACAAAGCTAGCTGTGTGTGTGTACATAAAATGAACCACTTAAGAGTTTTACTTGAGAAATCTTTTAAATGTGTTAGAATCCCATTTCTTTCCTCCAAAAAAATCCAAATATGATTTAAAATGAAAAGCGGTTGGTGGGTGAGAATTGTTCCTGGAATTTAAGCAAGATTTTATTTTGACTATCCAATAACACATAAACCAAAACCATCTGAACAGTGCGATAAAAGTAGCTAATTTTGTTCCTGACTTCGAACAACCTTTTAATGTTTATTTTATGTTTACTTCAAATACATCAAGTTAAATTCATTCATTCGGTTTTTTTTACAGCTTATGAATAAGCAAATAGAGGCATTTTATTGACATTTAGGTTCTAAAAATGACATTAATATGATTTTTGAATCCACGATTATGTCCAATAACCGAAAAATGGCAAGAATGCATTTTTAATACATAAAGTTTATATATCTGAAGCATTATTTTTAAGACAGATAATATTACATCTCAGAACTCAAACATGGGTTTGGGTACAGTTCACTTAGTTGAATTTTTCTAAAAAAAAGTCCTTGATTTGACTGACAGGCCAGTTTATTTGGCTTGGCTTAACTAAGGGCTACACTGCTTATCTGTGAGATGAGTTGCCTTGAAAACAATCTTTGCAACAACTAATTAATTAAGAGAGTAGTTTATTTTTGTGCCAAGTTTTACTTTTTTTTGGATAAAATCCGTAGTCCATTATCCCTTTGGAGGTCAGCAGGAGCATTTCTGTACCAACATGAAAAATGTAAAGTTCAAAATTTATATGTTTATAATAAATCAAGCAAAGTTCTTTAGTTCTTTCCATGTCTACAATTCTGCTGTATAAATCTACTGTACTTAAAATGCTTAATAGATCATTTTTGTAGATGCTATGTTAACCTATGTGTCGTCTAAAAACTGAAAAGAGTTTCATTTTACAAAGGGATTGGAGTCAGTCAGTAAAATAATAGTGCAAGTACACGAAACCTAAATTCAGTCTCAAGATCTTCAGCTTCACCATCAAATTCTTTGTACGTGAAAGGTGGGATGAGGGTTTGTATATATTGATGTTTCAGCAACAATGACAACTAATATTCCACAATTCTCTGTATTTGGTTAATATGCTGACATCTGTCAGACTTTACTCAAAAATTATTTAGATTCAACACAATAAAGATTTATGTAAATAATCATATTTGTCTAGAGACATCACTAAATGTACCAGAAAAATATAAATATTTCACTGCAGTTCAAAATATTACATTTTCAACCCCCTCAACACAATGAGGCATTAAAAACTTTCCCATAAGCACAAGTATTGCAGGGCATGCTTCATTTTTACTGGTTTTTTTTAAACCACCGTACATTTTTTTAAAAATTGCGCTGTTTCTTTTATCTGGGTAAAATTCAATTCAAAACCCACCCAGATAGCAAAGTCGTACTACATTAGTCACTTCCAGACAGAATCCAGCAATGATAAATACTGTTGATCACTTCATCAAATGAGAACTGAAAGGCCACCACTGAACAAACAGGACACTATGCACTGAACATCATAAATTTCTAAAAGCTGACAAAAAACAACATTGTACGTTAATTCTTCAGTTATCAGAATGAAAAACGAATCATGCAATTTGTACTTTTTGTTGCAGCAAGAAACAATGATGCATGGATTCACACATGCAGTGATTTGCTGCCTAACTAAAGCAATAAGAATTTCACAGTTACACCTAGTGACATTCTAGTCAGATATATGGCCTGAATTGCCTGATTTTGACATGCATCTTACTAAAAGTGTCCTGATCGCTATTCCTTTCCAAACTCCTACACTCAAAACCAGTTTGAAATCTAAATGCTATCTCAGAACACTGAAAATATAAAATAATTTTTGAATTGCATAACATCTACAATAAGCATTCAGGTAAGGAAAAGCAAAATAATCTTACAAACTATAAATCCTTGGTTCCACCTTAAATATCCACCTATCATGAAGGAAAAATTGCTGTGGTAGGTAGTAATAATTTTCAACAGGGCTTTAGCAATAATTTTATTAATTGCCAGCTCTGAGAAATAGCAAGTATTTTCAATGAAAACTACTCTACACAAACGTTTGATGTGAAGGAATTGCATGTGTTTTCTGGTGTTTACATCAGCTTTTTTGAGGATTGTGTACCTGAGGAGTGTACAGTAAAGGGAAGTACACACTCTTCCCCAACATTAATGAAGATGTTTATGGTTTGTTTACCCCCATAATCCATGCCCTATCATAGAGATGAGGAAAAAGTGCATTTACAAGGTTCTGAAGAGAAAAACAGCTCTTCATTTTTTGTTTGAATTGGATTAGGTAGAGAAAAAGTACTAGGGGAGCTAATGGGGCTAAAGGCCGATCAGTCCCATGGACCTGACGGATCGCATCCTAGGATATTAAATGAAGTAGCTACTGAGATAATGGATACGCTGGTAGTAATTTTCCAAGGACCTTAGATTCTGGAAAAGTCCCAGAGGATTGGAAAACTGCCAATGTAACACCCTTATTCAAAAAGGGAGGGAGACAAAAAGCAGGTAACTATAGGCCTGTTAGTTTAAAATCCGTCATTGGGAAAATATTAGTCTATTACAAAGGATGTAACAGCAGAGCATTTAAGAATGCATAGGACAATCAAGCAGAGTCAGCTTGGCTTCATGAAGGGGAAATCATGCCTGACAAATTTATTAGAATTCTTTGAGGAGGTAGCAAGCAGGATAAAGGGGAACCAGTAGACGTAATACATTTAGATTTGCAAAAGGTGTTCGATAAGGTACCAAACATAAGGCTACTTAATAAGACAAGAGCCCATGGCGTTGGGAGTGGTATATTAGCATGGATAGAGGATTGGCTAACTAATAGAAGACAGAGTTGGGATAAGCGAGGCATTTTCAGGATTGCAACCTGTCCAACAGGGATCAATTCTGGGGCCACAATTATTCACAATATCCATTAATGACTTGGATGAGGCAAGTGATTGTACTTATCAGCAAGTTTGCGGATGACACAAAAATAGGTGCGAAGGCAAGTGGTGAGGATGACTCAAAGAATCTACAGAGGGATATGGACAGGTTAAGTGACAGGGCAAAACTTGGCAGATGGAATATAATATGGGAAAATGTGAGGTTATGCACTTTGGCAAGAAGAATAGAGGAGCTGAATATTATTTAAATGGAGAAATACTGCAGAAAGCAGCAGCATGAAGGGATTTGGGGATCCTTGTGCATGAATCACAAAAAGTTAGCATAAAAGTTCAGAAGGTAATAGGGAAGGCAAATGGAATGTTGGCCTTTATTTCAAAGGGAATGAAATATAAGAATAGGGAAGTCTTGCTAAAACTATGCAAGGCACTAGTTAGATCACACACCGGACAGTTTTTGTCCCCTTATCTAAGGGGAGAAATACTGGCATTGGAGGCAGTCTAGAGAAGGTTCACTAGGTTGATCATGGGTATGGAATGTTTTTCTTATGATGAGAGGTTGAGTAGGTTGGGCCTGTACTCATTGGAGTTAAGAATGAGAGGCGACCTTATTGAAACATATAAGATTCTTAGGGGGCTTGACAGGGTAGATGCTGAAAGGTTGTTTCCCCTTGTGGGAGAGTCTAGGACCAGATGGCATAAACTCAGAGTAAGGGGTTGCCCATTTAAAACAGAGATGAGGGGGAATTTCTTCTCTCAGAGTAGTGAATCTGTGGAATTCTTTACCACAGAGGGCTGTAGAGGCTGGGTCATTAAGTATATTCAAGGCTGAGATAGCCAAATTTTTAATCAGTAAGGAAATCAAAGGTTATGGGGAAAAGGCAGGAAAGTGAAGTTGAGGATTATCAGGTCAGCCACGATCATCTCGTTGAATGGCAGAACAGGCTCGATGGGCCTACTTCTGCTCCTACGTCTTATGGGAGCATGGCAGTCTATTGGAATCCTCTGTCTAAGTGGCCATTCTTCATGTTTCAGCCTAAAAATCATCATGGGAGAAACTGGTTTTGCCCCATTATCTGGTGCAAAATAGGCAATTTTACTCAATCATCTGGGTAGCGAACACGCATACTTGGTTCCTCCACTTCATTGTTTCGAATGGGGAAGTTACTAGTGCTATTCACTGGCAACTTGCCTATTTGAGGGTGGGCTGGATCAGGAATTTCAGGTGTCCTCGGCATTATTTAAAAGCAGGCTGCAGGGGAGGTGCACTGTGGCTGCAACCAGTTACAATTAGAGAACTGTAAACATGGCAGGGAACAGAGAAGCTGAGAAGCTGGTAGAGTCCGCCACAGTTTTAGGCACTGCTTTGGAGGTGTTGATGGAGGAGGTTGGCAAGAGAACTGTCCTCTTTCTAGCTAGCTGGAGGAAGACACACAGGCGAAATGGACAACACCTGTGGGGAGAGCAGGCCAATCCCAAAAGTATTTCACCAAGGACATGGCTGCAATCCAGGAAAATGTTTACTGATCTGACAAGAGTTGCACAAGCTCATACCTCTCATATTCTTAGCCCTGCACTACCTGTAACCCCCTCGCCTTCACAACATTTCCCCATCTCCTGCTTCTCATCTCTTGCTTCTAATTACTACAGCATATTTTACTCAAGTTCCTTTTGCTGCCAGCATAATACACAGCACCTGCAACTGTCCTATTACTTACCTTGCCCGCTCACACTTGTACCATCTTTTACACAAACCTCATATGATTCAATCCTGATAGGCACATCCTCAAAACAGCTCATTAGATTACCACAAACTGCCTTCTTTCTTGCATGAAACCAGCATGCATCATAAGGATGGAGGCAAAGACAGGAGGAGGGTTATCATCCATCCATGTACTGTCATGGACATCATGGGCAGGGCATGAGTCAGGAATGTCGCAATTGGCAAAGCTGAAGGATTCATCAAAGTGTTATTGATCATCTTGCCCGCTTTCCCTTCTCACTGAAATCTCATACTCACACACTATGCATGACAAAGTACTGACGTTTTGAGCTGCCACTTAATCCTAATCTATATCTCTTTCCTTCCTTTCAGGTCTAGCAGCTGAATAGGACCCAGTGGAAGCAGAGATGCAGGAGGATAGCCCTCTAGAAGAAGCATCACTTGACCTAAACTTAGCAAATACCAACTCAGAGGCTTTAGAGGGTCTTTTGTATCTTAGAGAGTCAGCTGAAGGATATGTGCATTAGGAGTTTCCACCATACAAGGTCACAACAGACTGGGGATAGGATAGCCCAGCAAGAGGCTTGCCAAAGGACAGGTTCGCATCCTATATCTTCTGCAGAAGGCACAGATGAAGATTTTGAGGGCCCAGATGACACATGAAGATTGATGACTAAATACCAGTACTTTATAAGTGCACCGGCCTGCCCGATAACAAGCTTGCACACAACATTGGAGAGCATGGAGAAGTCAGTTTCCAACTTGTGTGAAGTATTTGCTCACAACATCGAGATAATGCAGTCAACCATACAGTGGCTGATCAACTCTATGAATAATGAGGTTCAGCAATGGAGTCACTGGTGGCAGCTGACAGCTTCAATGGGAGCTGATATTGCTGCCATCTTGGTTCTGGATTCCAGTACCTCCTCTGGCTTGCAAAGTCTGAAGGAAAGCTTGTCAGCTGCAACTCAGTGAGAAACAGTCCCAGCTGAGTCAAAAGGTTGTGGGGTCAAGTCTCTCTCCAGAAACTCGAGCAGATAATCACGTCTGACATTACAGTATGGTATTGTGGGAGTGCTGGACTGTTCGAGGTGTCAGCCTTCAGATAAGTCATTAAACCGAGGCCCTGTCTGGACCAAAAAAAAATCCCATGGTTTTATTTCGAAGGACAATGGGGGAGCTCTATCCCTTATCAGTTAAAAGAAATACAGATGATCTGTTAATTTATCTAATTTCTGTTTGTAGGGGCTTGTTCTGCTCACTACCATGTTTCCCTCATTTTACATCACTTCAAATGAAGTTTCTGTAAAATGCTTTGGGATGCCCTGGAAAAGCACCAGAGTCAGGTGAAAAAATTCTTTTGAGGGGTTTGGACAGAGTCACATCACTCCTGCACTCCATTATCCTGCAGGACAGTGGGATGGTTGAAGTTTAGCTCCATCAGCGTGCCAATGACACCAAGGGAGAAGTATATGCTTTCCTTTTTCATACCATTACCCAACTTAGTTGACTCCAGGCAGTCAGCTGAGTTCTGGAGGAGGTGTGGCTCATGTAGAACTCCTAAGCAATTGTTCACATGTTCCTGATAGGTGTTATGAACAAGGTGGTGAGGAGATACCCCTCGTTGCTAAGGGATACTCCTTGTTCTCAAACAGTCTGCCTATGACCTGATAATCTGGGTGGCAGAGAGGAGGGTATTAATGACTACCACATGAACCTGCTGCCAAGTAGTGTATATTTCCTGTCAATGTACACTAACTGGACATTTGGGGAGGGGAACCCCATTCCCATTCGGAAATATCTTTCATGTGGAGGCTCAAAACAAGGTGCATGCCATAAGTTGCGTTGCAATTGTGGGAAGCCTCCATACTGTAGCAATTTGTACCCTCACTTCCTTGCATGTACAACTTAAATGTCACTTGTGCAGTTTCAAAACTCACCTAAAGGGACTTTTTCTTGCCAGAACCTTGCTGCAATGATGTGGAATCCAGCCTCAACTATAAAGGGCAGATATTACAGCACTAACTGTCTTAGGCTATGTTACAGACCGTTTTTTTAAAAACAGTTCTTTCATATAAATGACGTATTAGATAGATGCGCATGCATTCCATTGGTACCATCACTGCAATGTCACAACAAGGGATGATAAAAAAAATCCTTGTTAAAGGTGTAAGTTGTAAGGAAGGTTGTAAAGTAAAACTTGGAGAAGTGGAATAATTTAGTAAGGGAATTCCAGAGTCTGAGGGTAGATGGCTAAAGGCATGGTCATCAGCTGTGTAGAGATGGTTGGGGGGTGGTGAGAGATGGTTGGGGGGTGGTAGTGTTGTACAAAATGTCAGAGCCAGAGGAACAGAGAACAGGATGCGGAAGGGGTTTTATGACTGGCGGAACTTAGAGCCAGGGAGGGGCAAGGTCATAAAGGAATCAAACATAAGGATGAGCATTTTAAATTCAAAGCTTGGTGGGGCTAGGAGTAACCTGGGTCAGGCAAGAACATAGGTGATGGATGAGTGAGGCTTTGTATGGGATAGGCAGTGGCTGCAGAATTTTGAATTAACTTCAGTTTGTCAGCCATAAGAGCAATTGATCGTCAAATCTGGAGGTGGCAAAGCCATGGATAAGATATCGGGCAGAGGGAAGCGATGAAGGCTGCATGAGTTTGGAAGCTCAGCTTGGGGACAACTAGGATGCCAAGACTGCAAAGTGCCTGAATCAACCTGAGACAATGCCAACCACAGGGAAGAAGTTGATGGGAAGGATTCAGAGCTTGCAGATGGTGCCAAAGACAATGGCTTCAGCCTTTGGAGCAGGCTTAAGGTCCAAAAGGCTGCTCCTGATCCTATGTTCCCAATGTTGAGCTGAAGTAAATTGCGATTTATCCAAGATTGGGTATTGGGCAAGCAGTCTGATAACACAGAGGCGGTGGAGGAGTCAAGAGAATTAGGAGAGAGGTAGAGCTAGATGTCATCAGTTCACATGCAGAAGCTGCCCCATATCTATGTATGATGTTGTCTAAACAAAGCATGTAGTTGAAGGTGAGGAGGCAGCCAAGGAAACAAATGGCCTCCTTCTGCATCGTAACAATGCTGTGATTCTCTGATACCTTGGGGGCCTCTGGGAACAACAGTGTGGGAGCAGGAAGGAAAGAAATGCCCTGGCTATGATTTGGTACGCAAAAGTGCAACCAAGTGAAGGCAATCCTGTCGTACTGGACAACAGAGGAAAGTCATTGGAGAGGGATGATGTACATACATATGAACATACGAAATAGAAGCAGAAGTAGGCCATTCGGCCCCTCGAGCCTGCTCCGCCATTCAATTAGATCATGGCTGAACTGTTTTGTGTTTCAAGTTCTATATTCCCATCTACCCCAATAACCTTTGATTCCCTTGCCTAACAAGAATCTATCTACCTCTGCGACCCTGCTTCCACTGCCTTCTCAGGCAGACAGTTCCAAAGTTGCACAATCCTCTGAGAGAAAAAAAACTTGCCCTCATCTCTGTCCTAGAAGAGCAATCCCTAATTTTAAAATAGTGGCCCTAGTTCTGGACTCACCTACAAGGGGAAACATCCTTTCCACGTCCACCTTGTCAAGACCATTCAGGGTCTTATAAACTTCAATCAAGTCACCCCTCGCTCTTCTAAACTCCAGTGGAAACAAGCCCAGCTGGTCCAACCTATCCTCATAAGACAACCCGCTCATTCCAGATAACATTCTAGTAACCCTCCTCTGCACCACCTCCATTGCATTTACATCCTCCCTTAAGTAAAGAGGCCAAAACTGCACACGTGATAACCATGTCTAAGGCTGCAGAGACAATGTTGAGGGATAATGCACCACTTTGACTAAAGCCTTTTCTGTGCCATGACAGTGACAGAAAACTGATGGAGAGATTCAAAAATGAAGTTGGTTTTGTGAGGTGACAACACATTGAGAAACTTTGGGGAGAAAGGAGATAGAACTTAGTTTAATTTAGTAGGCTTGCGTAATTTTATAGACTGAATAATGTTAATAGAATGTGCGTTATATGAAATAAGAAAGTTTGTCACGGTAGATAAAGTGAAATCACCTATACAGGTAATGTTTTGATGGAATGAAATAAGATGGATTGGAGATGTGGCACAATCCACTTGGCGATACTAAGGTGTAATGTAGGTGACGTGATGGAATATTTTTCATTCTGTGACCAGAAGATTTAGCTAAATAGAGGATTCTTCTTAGGCCAAAGTTTGTCAATTCTTTGGTGATTTATGTATTCTATTTTAAAAAATTTATTCTTTCATGGGATGTGGGCGTCGCTGGCAATTCTAGCATTTGTTGCCCACCCCTAATTGCCCTTTTGAGGGAAGTCAAGAGTCAACCACATTGCTGTGGGTCTGGAGTCATGTGTAGGCCAGACCAGGTAAGGATGGCAAATTTCCTTCTCTAAAGGGCATGAATGAACTAGATGAGTTTTTACAACAACGAGTGATGGTCGCTTTTACTGAGATTAGCTTTCATTCCAGATTTTTTTGCTGCTGTGGTGGGATTACCTGTGGATTACTGTTCCAGTGACATTACCACTACGCCACTGTATCCCCCGACTGTCTGAATGTTAATTATAATGACATGTAAGAATCAAATTTAATATTTTGATGATTGCAGAAACATACATCAAAATTCAAAATATAATAATTTTCAATTTGTTCAAACATCAGGGAAGATTTCCATTTTGCACTGTTTAAAAATGTTAATAAAAGAACACATTTTCAATTTTTCCACACTTGCAGAACTCTTCTCAGTGATTTATTGTAATTTAATGGCTTTGTTCATTATTTTGCTTCTATCTTATAGTAATCATATGGAAACTACACATTTTTCTTTACTGACCTGTTATTTAGGTCACTGAAACTATTTTTCAGTATGTGAAGAGCTAATATTGTTCAGAATTCAGAGGTGCTTTATTAAAAAAAGGTGAAGTTCACTAAATTCCAAGTGATAAAAATCCCACATTCGTATGCAATAGGTAGGAGTAAAACAATCTCTTTGGTACTACATAACTGCAAATGTTTATCAAAGCGAGATGTCCTAATCTTTACATTTCTGTTGTTGTACAGAAATACAACACAAAGAAATGTTTGGTATTTGAACAGATTTTGTTTTGGTGTGTCTGAATCACTTGGGTGTGGAAAGCTTGATCTTAATTTGACTCTAGCAGCGCAAGACATATAAACTTAAAGTAAAAGCGATAACTGTAACCTCAGCAATTATGAAGATAATAAAATATGACACTCTCTGGTTCAGAAAGTGTATACATGCAAAAGTTTTTGAAATTACAAATCTATTCTCATCATATTTCCCTTTTATCCATGAACCCAAAATTGTACATGAATGGCTACTTAATATTAAGTGCTCACATTTTTGATTGTTATATATTAAATTTCTAAGATCTTGTTTTGTGCACTGTCCTATGAAAGATAATTGGAAAAACCTAATTCCACATTAACATCTAATACATTTCTTAATGGGTAACTGGTCGCTTTTTCATTGTGAATAATTGGGCAGTAGACTTTGCATCTGACACTTTTTTTTTGTAAAAGCTTTTTAAAAAATTAAAAATCTTGCTGTAGCTGGTTTTTGCTTTGGATTTTCCACTGTACTTATTTACTCGTTAGATATTAGTTAGATAGCATTGAATTTTAAAAGATCTTATAGCACAAATCCCATTATGTCTCTTCAGTAAATATATTATGGTCCAAACAACAATATACCTTTAATAAAACTCAATTACAAATACCTGAAATATTTGCAAAATACTATGATTTTCTTGAGAAAATCAAAAATGCCAAATAACAAAATAAACACTGTTAGAATGATTTCTCATGAAAAAATACATCTCGTATCCTGTAGTTAATGTCATTAAATTAAATCAGAAACATTTAGAATTCATTTACATTTTTCCATAGTGATAGTCAATGATGCTTTAAATTCATCAGTGATGGACTGTTTAAACTTTTAACTGTGAATGGCTTTAAATGAAACCATACAAAATTTACCAGAGTAATATAATCTCTGTGAAAATTACCATTACCAAATAAGAACAATTTGAAATGAGAAGTAAGAAGGTCAATGCTGAACCATTTTGACAATTCCAAGTGGTCAATGATTATAACATACGACATTAGAAACCTTAACCTACCCACATATGAGTGATAAATGAGGCATTTTGTGCCATTACATTCCCATAAATCACTTCAGTCAACTGCTGACGGCTTTTATCAGATATAACCTTTTCAAGCTTCTATTTGACTGCTAACATTTTCAACTTTGACACATGTGCAGTTTACAAATTCCGCAGCTGATTAACTCTAGACAGCAACTGACTGTTTCAAGGTGGTTAGAACTTCATATTCTCAAATAGCTCTAAACAGATATAAACACAACGGGGCTGCCAAACCCCTCTTGATAAATTCCTATCTACAGCCTTTAAAATCATTCAACAAATTTACTTTTTGCAGTACAGAACAGTAGCCAGTCTTCATAATATTCAATGTACTGTGGAGATCTTGATCTTAGTCATGTGAATACTCTAAGTCTAGTACTTCAGATGGCATTAGTTTTGATAAGGTCTAACTAGACATCAAAACTTAGTAACGAAACCTGAGCTGACACACAGACAAGAGACGTAGGAAGGTCAGCACAGACACTATTGCAACTGATAACCTCTTTATCATAGAAGCCGCATATTCAAAAATTGTTGCACAGGAAACATCTCCCTATAGCATTAGTCCTCAGATCTCTTCTCCCTTGACATTTTTTGACATGCAACCCAAAAGGAATTCACAGATTTTTTTATTTGAATAAGAATACAACATATCAAAGCAGCTATGCAGCAATAACTTGACAATTGGGATGTAAACACTAGGATGTGAAGCATTCATTCCTGGATAAAGGCATATTTATTACCTAAAACAAAGGAAGAAATTTTTAGGGCAACATCAAAGTGTACTGCAGATGATGACATATTAATCTCAGGCCAGGTAAGATAATTAAATGGCCTCTGGCCACAATAAAGCGCTCTATGTGACAGTATGGAAAGAACAATAGCAATAAACAAGATAATTATCTCTCATGAAAATCCGTGGAGTGTCTATTAATACACTTAAGATTCAGCTGCATGTGAAGACAACTTTTACGCAACTCTAATAGTTACTAAGATAGATAACTCAATTAGGAGAACATGCATCAAAATATTTGGTTGTGAAAAAGGAAACAAAAAAAGATTGATGGCTGAGAAAGTTCACTGATTCCCTTGCCGTAATATTCATGCAATGGACCCAACAGCATTTTTGTGCTGTCTTCACAAGCAAAGCTTCATTACCCATCACTCCACCGATTTTTTTTATTATGAGGTTACCAGTTTGCCAACCATTGTTTCAATGATGAATGCTGGTAGTCAATTGCGTTGTAGCATTAAGAAAACGACCTTTTTTTTTACACTGAGCAAACATCAACATTTTCAATCTACGGTTATTTGACGATTAAAAACAACCAATTAACCCCATCAAGCACGGTGATGGAAGATGTTGGGTTTCCAGATCAAGACCAAGAAGAGGCGAATAAGGAAATGGTCTTTCAGTAAGTCACATAACAATATTAATAGTTTTATTTGACCCTCTAACTTTGCATTTTTGTTCTGCAACATTTATATTTGAAGCCTCAAGCCCATTCTCATATTCCTTTATGATTCAGAAAAATCGGGCAGAACACTTGCTGCAAGTCTTTCTGCAGCTTTTCATAGGCTACAAGAAAAAGTATTTCTTTTTTATATTTTATATCTCATACTATGATGGAAAGAGGAGATTTATTTCTCAAAATTGTGGTTATATTATGATGGCTTATGAAATAATGGGGAAAAGATTTTTTTCTCTAAGGACACAGCAGTATTGATACATCTGATGTCAGAAACATATACATTGTATTATCACAATTTTAAGGTACAGCATTATTACTTACAAATAAACCATTTAAAAATAGTTGTAATCAAATAAATGTCAGCCAATAGTGTTATGCATTTCCAAATTTTCAGGGAACAGAGTTTGTAGCAGGGACTGAAGAATAATGGCTTCAGTCTTCCCAAAATTTAGTTGGAGGAAATTTCTACTCATCCAATACAGGATGTTGGAGAAGCAGCGTGATAAATCAGAAGCAGTGGAGTGGTAGACAGGTGGTGAGGTACAGCTGGATTTCATTAGCGTGTACGTGGAACTTGAAGTTGCGTTTTTAGATAATGTCACTGGCAGGCAAAATGTAGGTGCAAAATAGGAGGGGGCCAAGGATGGATCTTTGGAGGTCTCCACAGGTAATGGTTTGAAAGTAGGAAGAGAAGTCATTGCAGCTGATTTTCTGGCTATGACTGGATAGAGAGGTATGGAACCAGGTGAGGGCAGGCCCACCCAGATGGACAACACAGCAGATATGTTGGAGGAGAATGGTGTGGTCAATCGTGTCAAAAGCTGCAGACAGGTCAAGAATTTTGAGAAGTAGTTTATCATGGTCACATTCACACAGGATGCCACTAATAATGGCATGAGCTTTGATAAGGGCTGTTTAAGTGCTGTGGAAAGAATGGAAGTCTGATTCGAAGGGCTCAAACATGGAGTCGTGGGAAAACTGGGCACAGGTTTGGGAGATGAAAACATGTTTAAAGACTTTGGAAAGGAAGGGGAGGCTGGAGATGGGGTAACTCAGAATACAATGCTAATAGTAATATAACTAAAATAAGGGAGTTACTAAAATAAAGGAGTAATGGTGCTGGATAATAAACTTTGTTCAAATGACCATTGTTCAGAGGTGGGGAAGAGAGGAAGACAGTTCCATAACTCAAAAGTTGATAGACTCAAGGTTTAGTATAATAATGACTACTTATAGCAGTTGCTCCAAAACTTCCAACAATATTGTAAACATCTTATGCTCTCAGAACATTCTTGCACATTTCATCCTAAGGGTTCTAAATATTAGGGCAAATAATATCAATCTAATCAGGAGAAAAGGATTATGTCATCTTTTACTTCCAGAAGTTAACCTGACATCATGTCTATATGAAATGATGCAGTGTAGCAAGCCCCAAGGAGCAGTCTTTAACTGTTCCTGAAGAAATGTGATTTCAACAATAAAGAATGCATTCAAAATGTCAGATGTAAATGTCAATTAAAAATTACATATAGGTCTGAATCGTAAGGTCTGGAGGTTGACATTCTTTGACATAGCAGAGTGTCTGTGACCAGGCCTTTGGCAAACTCAACAGGATCTATGCTGTCAGCTCATATACCACAGAAACTCAGACGCTTGTCTAATCTGAATGAAAAATAACATGAAAATTGGAGCTGAAGCCTTGGAGTAATGCTGATGGACGCTGAAGGCGTTTTCTGTACCACGTGACAGCTTCAACTAAATGGGACTGTATTATAAACAGTGGGACTAAAGCCAAGTACTTGCAGAGTGGGAAACAAATAAAACCAAATTGACTAAATTCTTACTGTAATAAATATAGCCAATTTGATATCAGAGTAAAGGTCACACCTTTATTTGATATATATGTATAAAGAATATCTGTCTGGTTAAACAAGTTTAATATTCGCTCCATCTTGTGTTTAAATGAATTAAATAAATCCAATAATATTATAATTACATTTTCCCATATCTAAACAGGCCAGAGGTAAAATAATGACATTTTAAAAGAGGTACTCTGATTACAGAATTGAGTATTCAACATAATTCAATTGGCTAATTCTTTGATCTAACTACCATTAAAAGCTTTTTAATTATTCCAGTTTGGTATCTAATAAGGAAACCGTTTCTAACTCAGTACAGCAGTTTTCCATATTCAATATGAGAATTATTGAACCATTTTTTATACAACCAACACATTCTACTGCAAAACACCCCCACAAATTTATTTTGAGAACTATATGAACCCTTGATACCTGGCACCCCCTTTAGTTCACAATAACTAAATGCATCTCCCTTAACTGGACTTCACGCCTACTCCAGACTACAAGAAAGCAAATATAAAATCTGTCTCTGACTTACGATGGGTGACCCTTGGAAATCTGCTCTTATTCCCATGCTTTTGACACTAAAAACTGAGGCAAAGCTTAAGCAGCAGAAATTAATACTATAATGACAAATAATAGGAATAACCTCATGGCCTGGGAATGTTTATCACATCATCCAACTATTTCCTGCTGCATGATTGCAGGCAACAGAAACAGTCTTAAGAAAAGACATCTTTGAAATGTGTGTCTACACTTCTTCTAGTGCTGACTGAACATTTATCATGCATTCACCAATTCAGATTGAAAATTAATAGTATTGCGATTGGTTTTTTCACCCTGCCTGCCAATAATGCAGCCTTGGACTGACCTACAGTCCCATGGTGCTGTTCTAAGGTCAGACCCTGCCAGCATTACACCAGTGTGTCAAAATATGTCAACAAACCATCCGCACTACAAGAAGAAGAATGACCTTTTATTTCTTCATGTATGGAGAGCCGATAAAGCCAACAGAGGCTGGGTATGCATGAGCGGTTTTTCAAGCAGCTTGACACTCACAACCTTCCCAAGTGTATTTGCCAAACCCACAAATGTAAAATAATGCTACTTCAACTTTTTATAAAAGTTACCACATCTATATTGATCTGTGATATTCCAAAAACTTTTCATCTGGCATATTTAGATCTGTGCCAACTTAAAATAAAGCCTCAGAAAAGTTGCCTTAACTAAGTTGTTTCCACATCCAAACAAAAAGTTCTAATCTTCAGAGGTTCCATTTCTCACCTTAGCACAAAGGAAAATCTGTAGCTCATGTTTTGTTAATCGTGCGATAAATGTATTGTGTCATTGACTTTGTGAAATTAGGGTGGGGTAAAATGTTTGCTTTAGTGCCAAAAATAATTTTGGAACTGTCTTAATGCCAAACTGAAGAACTTGTTTCAGTTCTAAGGAGCAGATCATGATTCACAGCTTTTTAAAATGAAAGGTTAGCACTGAATATTAATTCTTAAAGCAAAACAAAGTTATTGTTTAAGAACCTAGCAGACCTATTAAGGCTCAACAAGTTACTTTGGAGTGAACTAAAAAATAGCATTGTCTCCAGTGGAACTGGCATGTACTCAAAACAGATTTCAACACACAACTAAATTTTACTTAACTACAGAAATTGTATTATTATTCAGGAGCCAGAATCTGTGTAGAAATTTGTAATATAACATGTACTCCAACAAACAACAATCCAACAGCCAGGTCCTCAATCAAAGAGGAAAAAAGAAAATTGGTGGGGAGGAATTTACTGAAGGGACCAACACAACAAATCTAGGAGTTTTATATAGGGCTGTTTGTGGCATTACAACAGGGCTGACTTAAATGTGTTGGTGTAAGAAAATGTTATTTATAATCAAAATTATAGACTGCTCAATAAAAACAATCAGTTTCATCTGTTGCACATATAACATACAGAGAACCAGCTTAAGGAAATGTCATCCTGTGGTTTAATGGTTTTGGACCATGATCACTTAAGGCCAAGTTCCTTTCATATAGAAAAAATATTTGGTCAAATAATTATGAGAATGGTGGCATAATGAATCATTTAACATTTGAAGTTATCAAAATGAAAATTAAAAGCACATCTTGTTAGGAAATCCTACATAAATTTTTTTTCTGGCAAATCAAGAAGGACCATTATTCGTTGTGACAGAATGAAAAGTTGTCAGTTGCTAGCTTTAATACTTAGCACCTGCTTCAATCAGTCCCAAAATTTGGATGACAGAATTGAGAATCTGAGAATGGCAGAGAAGCAATTTATTTTGGACGGGGAGTGGAGGGAAGGAAGGAAGATAATGACCATGATAGAAATACTCAAAGGAAATTATTTTAACAAGTTACACTGTACCTATTGAAGAATCATTTCAAAATTAATTGCTTATGCAGCTCTAAGAACAATGTATGTTTGTAGAACCTTAAACGATGACAATTATTTAAAACAATCCAGAATACTGGTAACAAAAATTGTGGACTGGCAAGTATGACGACACTGAAATACTAAATAAAAAGATTTGGACAAGGATAAGTTAATTATTGAAGTGTGATAGTTTGTCAATTTATGTAACAACTGTCATAATCCTTGGCATTAGAAGATAATAATCTTCATTTATCAAAGAAATTATTTCCTTACCACAGTAAGGCCTGTTGCAAAATTCGATAAGGACGTTTGTCCCTATAAATTTTTCCAGCCAGAATGCTTTTCTCCCGCTCTTTCACACCACATAATATGGTCACCTTTGATTCTTTTTGGCTACGTGATGCAGACATTTAAGCAAAGGAGATCATGGACATAAAAATGTAGGAATGAAAAAGCCATCCAATTCATTTCATCTAGGATCATACTTAAGATCAATCTTGGCCATTTTTCCAAATACCTATGCTGCCTTTGTGCTTCCTTTTACTGTGAATCAAAAATTTGACAGCTTTCTTTTTCAGTACTTTATCAAGTTTGTATTCACTGTGCTAAACAGTAATCTGTTCTAAGTGGCATCTACTTGTAAATTTTACACCAGGTGATACAAGACAGACTGCTCAAATTACCCTCCGCTACAATTTATATATAAAAAAAATTGTGAAAATTATACATCAGACCTATGTTGGGTATCACCAGTAATTAAATGTTGCTCACCTGGTGGTAGACCAAAATATCTCTGCAACCATTCTGTGGACATTTTAAATTTTTTATGTCCTCCTCCACAACCAGCCTTCCTCCAAAAGCTGTATTTATTGGTAACTAGGACAAGTTGAGCTCTCATTACCCCTCATCATAGTTCAATCATTCAAAAGCTATTCTCAGGTTCTTCCTGACCACCAGATTAAAGTAACATTCTCATAGCTTGGGAGCAAACCTGCCACTATCTTGACAGGTTGTAATTATAATGAAACCAGAGGGAAGAAAACTGGAAGATAAAAAATGAGCAACTGTTCTTTTGTAGAAAACACAAAAAACAATGCTAGCAACTGATAAGCTTATATTGGATACAAGAGAAGGTAGTTTTGCTTGTGGAGAATAACACAGTATGACCTAAAATTAAAGAAATCAACCTTTATTATTAGTTCAGTAACTATGTAATGCTAATAACTCTGCAACATTTTATGAAGAGTTTGTCCATTTAGGATACAAGGCAAAAACAGGCATATCTCAACCAGAGTTGCGCTATGGACGTTACAGTCAATCTTAAACAGTGCATGCCTTGAAGATACCGAGTACAACATGCTTGTATCTAATGTACTAGATTTTCATGCAGTAGTCTTGAATTTTGCTTTATATAGTACTCCCTACTAGCTCAAAGCATTGTGAGACCCATTCTTGGTTTAGTGTCAGAGTTTACTTCTGTGATATTTAGAGAGTTATTAAACTTTCTGGTGCTTATTTTAAACAAGGTACAACAATTAAAAGATACAACAGTCAAGAACAAGCTGGATATCCCCTTTAGATGAAGGGGTGAAAGATGAAAAGAGAACGTTGGATTGTCTTTGGCTAGATGAAATGAAGAATTTTAACCAAATACCTTTTAGATGTGGTTGGCTGAGAGTTGTTTCATGCAAGATGTCGTAAGGTCAATTGGTGGTCAGGTAACAATTTACTCACCCTCTTAAATAGCATTAATGCTCTCAGACTGCTGCACTATTTGATTGAAGTTACAGGCTCAGGAAAGAGAATAATATTAGATTCTCATCTTATTTTAGAGGAGCCCTGACTGGAAACAGTGCATTTCAAATCTATACATCTTTAAGTTAATGGGGTGCAGCACTTTGCTTAGCTCTATATATTTTTATTCATCATGGTGAGATATTTCAATGCTTGGCAGTGGAGCAAGCTTTCATTTTTTTCATCAAATGCAAATTCATGCATGCAGAGGGATAGAACACAGCCAATTGCAGAATGAAGTTTCCCTTTTGGCAAAACAATTCTGAACTGCATCCTTACAGCGTCATAATTTTTTCCATTTCCCATAATAATTCTAGTGGCCTTTCTGACAGAGATTGCCATCTTAATGTTTACTTTTGGGAAAGTATAGACTCTTCAATGCTATGAACTAAAGTCCACTTAAAAATGGGGTAAATCTCCTCTAGCACATATCATGTGGAATCCTTAATGTTGGCAGAAGTCATGAATTGCAGCATTTTGGACCGGGCTGGATTCAAATCCAGCTCCTTTAGTTGAAAGAATATTGCTGTGATCTATTGTCCCACATAATTTACCAAGGGAGGAGGCCAATACTTTGCTTTGAATACTTTTCCCCTACTGTACCATGCTCCTGAAATTATGGGGAAAAAAGCATTGTGGTACTCTTCTAAATTTAATCAACTTCGAGCCTTTGTTTAATCATTTTCCCAGAAAAGTTTGGACAATGCAAACCTAAGATCTAATGGAAAATCTTGGTGACACTCATTTTAATTGGTCAAAGCTTGCCTACCATGGATGTCAATTTAGAGACTAAACTTTAAAGCAAGTTTCAATGAAATTAAGGACTTGAGCCTTCAAAATTATATTAGTGTGGACCTACTAAGAGAAAAGGTATTTCTTTCTCATTCCATTATGTAATCCAGACAGCATTGGTAGCAATAGCAGAACTTAAGAACATGCAAAGTCATGGAGCTCAGGTTGAAAAGTCTTAAAAGAAACAAGAACTGAAATACAGTATTATTCCCTCAAATGTTTATTTGATTTTCTTCTGCAAATATGCTTGTTTTTGCTGCAGCAAATTCATTTCTTGGTGATATCACGTCAAACATAAGATGTACCAAAATGTCACATAACAAAGGATGGTACCTGTTCCAGTAGCTCCAGAATTGGTCCTGCAAGTAGCACTGGTGGCTGTACTCATCTCCAAATGAGGCCTTGCTTTCAATCCAATGAATCACATGACCTTCAATGGCTGTGAAAAAAAACTCCACTTTATGCTTCATTCTTCAATTAGGTGTCTTTCTAACATTCGGGTAACTTAGACAAGTCAACATTGGCAATTACTGGAGAAATCCATCTGCTTTATAAAATTTACATTAAGTAGCTTTCCATTGCTTTGTTCTTTGCAAAGTACTCCCATTACAGGTCCTTCTGCAAATGCTACTTTCCTCTCAGGTATTCTTAGCATCAATTCTTTTCAACTAGAGAAACTGGTTTAAACATGCTTCTGTAAAGGAAAACTAAAGTACTTTTACACCACTGTTGATTAATACATTATTCATTCATAGTTTGCTTATCAGAATTATATAGACTATAATCAGCATTATTTTAAGATTATAAGAACACATGGAATGAGGAACGGTTGCCTAACCTTTGAATATTATTCTCCCCACACAGCATGTATAATTTAACTTAATAAATGGACTCACAACAAATTCATGCCCTGAAGGAAGGTTCTGCATCAACAGTACTTGTGACCCAAAACTAATTAAGCAAAAGTCCAAAAGACTTAGTCATGTCCACAGCCTCACTATTCAGCCTAGGCTGTGACACTGACCAAACAAAAGACAATATCTACCTCTCCTTGCACAGTAGTAGAGGAACTATTGTAACTTGAAGAGCACTTGATCATCTCAATCTATACCTATCCCAATAACCTCCAATTCCCATTCTCAGCCACATAGTTTGGCAGCTCCTTTTCTGAAGGAGTTAAATTGATACGGCACTGTTTATTCTGCAGATCTATTCTCTACATAAATACCCATTACTCTGTGAAAGGAAAACAAGTTTATTCTGGTCTCACTTCAGGATTGTTAATTTTAAACAAGTGGCCCTTAGTTTTAAGATTATAGTTAAAGGCAAATAAGCTTGTTTACATTTATATAATTTATGCTTCTCAGCATTTTAATGATTTGATTGTGTTTCACTCAATCTTCTTTTATACAAATAAACAAACTTAGCTGTGTAAGTTTTCTATCAGAATTCAGAGCCCTTGGGTTCTGCAATTATCCCGTTGCTCTTCTCTATTCTGGACACATGATTCAAATACTATAGTATTGTTCAAGCTGAAAGTAAAAATAAGTGCGGCTAACATTTATATATCTATTTTTGCTAGTGCCTATTCCTCTCTTTGATGGCTTTCAGTTACTCACTTTGTCTGTATGTCCCACACTTTTGCTCAAGATCTCAGTCTCTCCTTTGCATTCTCTCTTCTTTTCCTCCCCTGGAAGATTTGCCTTTTTTTGGTCTCTTCTGTTCTGTAGATCACACTCTATGGCCCTTTTACATTTTCCCTCCACATCCTTCCTTTTCCTGTCACTTCTATTGAAACTTGCAGCCAGATTCAGTGCTTTATTCTTCTTACTGCAGCAAAAATAATTAGTCTCTCCCCGAGCATTAGGCTAATTCCCAAATTCATGAGTCCAAAAGCCACAGGAATACTGGAGACAAATTACCAAGCTGGAATTACCCATATAAGGCTCCAATAACTCCACCTTCCTATCTTAGGTCTCCTTTCAGGTTATTACAATACTAATCCTTTAAGAATATTGAATGAATATTAAGGCAGTCTTCTGCTCATTAAGAATGGGCTTCTACACCTAATGGGCTGGATCTTCGCTTCCGAGGCAGGTAGCAGGAAATTTCTCAGCTCGGTACACCTGCCTCGGGACAAAGCGTCCTGAATGGTGTGATTTTCACTCTGGGAAGTGGGAGTTGCGCGTGATGCGGGATAGAGTCAGGCCCGCTGCCCCGGGCACAGATCAGAGGTGGCCACTGGGCTTTCAAGTGCAGAGGTAGGCTGTTTAAAAAGCCCGCCTTGGTTCACTGGGACTTTGCCTCAGCTGTTTTGTTAAGTATTAGGCCCTCTAGGCTAGCCCCTCACACTCCATCACCCCCCCTACCCACCCTCCATGCCCCTTCCATGCCAGCTCATGCCCCCCACCTGCCCCCATGGCCCTTTAAAGCCCCCAAGCCAACTTGATGGCAACTCATGTCAACCTATGGCCTCCAACCCACTCCCATGGTTCCTTATAGCCTCTATGTCAATTTAGTGCCAACTCATGCAAACACATGCCCCCCATCAACCACCCTTGCCCTTACACCCTCTCTGCCAACTCACCCAGTATTCACCATGGGCAGACCTCAGGAGACATGTTGAGATGAAACAAAATAAAAATCTAAATATCTCTTCCAACCCTTCACCATAATTAAAAAAAACTCCCATTCATGAAAGCCCATTCAAAACTTTAAAAGCCCCTCAAGTACTCAATCCATTATGAAAACAAACAGGCTTGTACTCATAACCCCACATCAAAGACATCTAATCCTTTCATAATCTCTGAGTTGTAAATCAAGCTGTGAATTTAGGGCCCTCTGCTGGGATAACTGTAGATTGTTGAAAGACAACCATTAATAAAGATATAATAATAGCCCTTGGGATAATGTCAACAAACAGCTAGTGTAACTATTAGAACAGATATTTTTCAACCCTTGCTGACACAGACAGGCTGATTTTTTCTAATTTTAAAGGGCTGGGGATTACAGTTCAACATACCTAATCTGCTCTGAAGAAGAATCATACGGACTTGAAATGTTAACTCTCTTTCTCTAGGTTTTGACGTTGGGTTCTCACCCTGAATTACTGTCTGGCCTAATAGGCCATAGTAAGGATGCATCAGCCTGGAAGTTGGAAAAGTGGCAGGATGTACTGTCCAATTCAGTTGGTTAATGAGAGTCTCCTGTGCATAGTGCCATGAGACAACCTATTTCTTTCACTTATGTTTGTCTGGAACAAGAAATTTGACTGTGATCAGAGCTAACATGCAGCACGTCATGGTTTTCTATAACGACCTTTGTCTTTCAAAATCGATGGAATGGTTGGAAATGGAGTACATCATGGAGTGTGTAAAAAGTGGGAATGTGGTGTCAATGGGAATTCCATGCAGAGGTGGGTAAGTGTTGCTGCTTTTTGCCTCCAACACTTGTAGTGGGCCATGTTAGTTTCAGGCAGTAAGTATTTAAATTTTTTGTTCAGGTTTTAGTGCAATTTTGGTGGTGGGGCGGGGCGGGTGATGAAAACAGATTTGAACGGAAGGGAGACTATATCTGAAGAGAGTGACCCATTAATTTTTTCAAGTAACATGGGGGTCAGGAAGATAGTTGGGTGAGAATAAGGTTGAGTGAGCAGAAAGTGGGTCTCACGGACAAGATGAGCTTGGAGAGGGAACAAGTAAAATAACAAGTATATAGTTCCAAGTCAGGGTGGTATGGGGCGTGGAGGGGAACTTGCAGGCGGTGGTGTTCCCATGCATCTGCTGCCCCTGTCCTTCTTGGTGGTAGAGGTCACAGGTTTGGAAGAAACTGGAGAAAATATGACTGAATTAAGACAATCAATCTAATGGTATAGGTAAAGCTGAGGAAAGTGGTGGCAAGCCAAAGCAAGATATCATCAGTTTACATGTGAAAACTCACCCTGCGCCGATGGATGATGTTATCGAGAAGCAGCATTTAAATGAAAAATAGGCCACATATAGACTTTTGGGGAGATACTGGAGATGATTGCACAGAGGGCAGAAGATGACATTTCTGAGGATGCACTAGCTATGTGTAGAAAGGTAGCATTGTGACCATGCGATATCAATCACATGGAGGATAGCAAGGTCAACTGTATTGGACATTAGAAAAAGGTCGAGGATGAAGGAGAAAGATAATGCAGCAAGATTACAATAATATATAATCATAAAATAAAATAATTACAATCATAAATCCACACACTATCCTGACTTGGAAATATATCGCCGTTCCTTCGCTGTCGTTGGGTCAAAATACTGAAACTCCCTTCCTAACAGCACTGTGGGTGCACCTACACCACATGGACTGCAGCGGTTCAAGCGGTGGCTCACCACCACCTTCTCAAGGGCAGTTAGGGGTGGGCAATAAATGCTGGCCCAGCCAAAGATGCCCACATCCTGTGCAAGAATTAAAAAAAAACCTAAAAGGATCTAATTCATGATTTTGGCTTGGGTTGGTTCAGGGCTACGCAAAAGGAAGAATTTGAACAGAGAGTTTCAGGAGCAATAGGTATGGAACTAGGATGTGATAACATGCCTGAGGATCTCAGGCAGGAAAGGGAGGTTGGAGAGGAAAGATGGGTCGAGGGTATGCTTTTTCAGTGGAGTGATGACACCAGTTTTGAAGGGTGAGGGAAGATGGCTGAGGAAAAGAAACTGTTCATGATTTAGCCAGTATGGCTGCCAAGATGGGAATTTAAATGATCAAGAGCTGAGTGAGGAGCAAATTGAGGTAGCAGGATACGAGCCCCATGGATGCTATAAGCTTGGAGGGAGCAAGGAACTGTAAATAAAAATGGAGTTGTGAGTTATTACAGATGGGAGAGTGAAATGGCATTTATCTAATGCAATGGTTCTCAAATTGTGGTCTGACATGCCATGTTTCTGGCATGAATTAATAATTTACTTAAAGTATTTAATTTTAAAAAATGCACATAAATGTATTAATACTTAATAGCAAAAATACAGGAAAATATTTATAGTTTACTCAAATTCCATTAATTCTGATATTGTGTGTTGGCAAGCAAAAGTGGGTGGAGTAAGACCAGTAGGTGATTCGTGAGGTCTTTTACATCGCCTGGTTGGGTCGTGAAGAGAAACCTTTTGAGAATCACTGATCTAATGAAAGTTGCGAGCCAGGTAAGGAGGAAGGGAGAAGAATCCCAGAGGCAGTAGCATGAATTGTCTTGTTCTCAGAGACCATGAAATCAATAACCATCTCACATTTGAAGTTGAGATGCAGGAGTGCAGAGATATTTTTTTATAGGCAAAAGAAGCCTGAGATGCCTTTGCCCGCCAGCATAAACAAAGTAATGCTTGTTGATTAGGCCTGTTATACACCAGACTGACTCAAATTTTCACCTCTCGGATTTGAGTGAATAAAGGAGCAGCAGGAGAGGAGATGGTGATTGATTTGTTTGGATTAAGGACACGCAAAGGTGAAGGAACAATGAAGCAGGATGGCAGTGGCACAGGTACCATCATTAATGGAGGCCAAAGTTAAGCACATTGGGCCTATATGAGTGAATTTGACATACACAAGATAAAGATGCACCTCAGCTCAAACAAACGAGTTCAATAGTTCTAACATTAGTTGCTTGAAACCACGTGATGATCTCAAGTAGGAATTGCCTAAGGAATATGGAGCTTCTTGAACCCCAGCAGATTCCAGTAATGTCCCAACTGCACTCGCCACCAAGGATAGATGGTGGGCAGTACTAGCAATAAACTGGATAGTCAATAGTGTTGAAGAGAAATGACCTAGTCAAGCAACATTTGTAGATAACAAAACTGTTTGTCTTTTATAACATCATTCATTATATTAAGGGACTAGCCATCAGTAAATGAACCTTTTCCATTTACCATTAAAATCCTTCAGTGTGGATATGCCTGATTGCCATGAGTGTTGTCTTTACTGTTCAGCACCTTCCAGGGGTCCAATGGAGACATGTGCGGGGTCTCTCAGGCAGCTGCTCACTGCTGCTCTAAAGAGGTCACCAATACATTATACAAGAGGGCTGGTGAGTTTGTGCATTAATGAACCAACCCAGATAGACAGGGAGTGAAGTCCATCAGCTCTGAGGCCATTGCAGGATTTCCTCAAGTGCAAGGTGTAATCGATTACACATGTGGCCATCAAGGATCCCTCAGCCCAGCCAGTGGCTCTCATAAACAGAAGAGGCTCCACTCGGACAACTGGTCTGCAACCACTGAGAGCACATCCTGCATGGTGTGTGCCTGTTTTCCCCAGAAACAATCATAACGCATATATACTTCGCTATTCCCAGGTGCCACAGCTGTTCCAGCTCCCCATGCATCTTCAGGGATGGACCCTCGGGATCAGGGGATACCCACTCAGGACATGGCTGCTGTTGCCAGTAAGGAACGCTTGCACTGCAGCTGAGGAATGTTATTCATGCCTGCCACAGGCTGACTCAAACCACAATCAAACAGGCCATTAGCCTCCTAAAGATGAGATTCCGTTGCCTGGGCCGATCTGGTGTAGTGTTGCAGTTTGCCCCAATGGGGGTTTCCTGTATCGTCACTGTGTGCTGTGCTCTGCACAGCCTCACACTGCAGAGGAGGGGAGGCCTTGCACCCAGAGGATTTAGATGAGTCTCACACCTCATCTGACGAGGAGGAAGTGGAGGAGGGGGGCAGAGCAAGTGGGACAGGATGATGATACCCCTGCATCGGAGGCAAGAACAACTGAGAGACATGGAAGAGAGTTTTGGGAGACTCTAATTCACACCAAGTCATAGCAGCCACAATGTCCTTGAAATGCCTGCCTGATAAAAATTCTGGCCCATGTTAGCATGACACCTCCTTCCACATATTAATCGCCATCACCGAGTGCCAGGCTCTTCTTGCGTTGTGCCCCATCTGAGGAGACTAGGAGACTTTGCCTTCCCACACACAAGCATGAAACTGAGGGTGCAGGGGTATATTTCCCATTTGACAAGACACCATTTACTGCATCAAAGCCCTACTGCTCAAAACAAAACAATAATTTATTGAAACACCACCAACAATTGCTAGCATGTGCAAAATCTTAACACTCGTGACCCAATGGTGTGTCCAGTGCTCTTTTTAATGTGCTTACAGAACAACCCCTGAGCTGGCAGCTGGAGTGGAGGAAGATTGGCGATTTTTATTATTAATTTAAGTTATTAATTTAATTTAAATTTCACCAGCAGCCATGGTGGAGTTGAACCTCTGTCCCCAGAGCATTAGCCTGGGCCTCTGGGTTACTGGTCCAGTAACTTTACCCTGTTGCCATCGTCTCTACCCAGGCTGCCACGTGGGCTGGGATGAGTTTGGTGACCACCCTTTGGCTGCCTGAGGCCTGGAGGGCCCGGCATGTTGGCCACTGTGGCAATTGGAGGCGCTGGAGTCACGGGCAGGGGAGCTGAATAACGCCTGTCCACACTCGAGCGCCTGAGAGGAGGCCCCAGTTGTGGCTGGCAGTCGATCCTCCATCCTTTCGATGCATAATGGCACCTCCCTGTGTACCGGAGATGGAGGAGAACCTCGGGGAGGTTCCAGGCATCTCGCCCTTTCTCGCTTTGCCACTGCTGTAAGGAGCTCAGGGCCAAGGTGATGACATTCAGGTCAGCACACACCTCTAGTATCCATTGGCTGGTCTTCTGCATGTGGCTGTCCAGTCACTACTCTCTTGATAGAGGAAGACATGCGCGCACACCTGAGACATGGCAGCATTCATGGTCTGGATGGATTCCTCCATTGTCCACACATGGCTACACACAGCCTCTGGCAGCTCTGCCAGATGTTGCCTTGCCTGTCACTGCATCTCCTTGTGGCTGATACCAGAGACTTGTTACCAGTTTGGGGCTCAGCAGGGGCCCGTCCTGCCACAGTCCTCTGGCTGTCAGTGGTCTTGGTTGTCATAGTGTCTGTCAGCTGCTCTGGCCTGTCTGTGATGTGTTCACCAGTTTGCTACCCTGAATCTATTCCCAAGTGCATGTTCACCGTGAGTGTCACTGCACTGGAGGAAGGTGCAGGGGAATGATGTGAAGGTGCACACCCTGAAGAATCCTCCTCCTCAGAGGTGGACAGCAGGCACCTGGTCTCAGCAGTTGCCTGACCTTCTGGAGTGCAGAAACCTACATGAAACCAACAGTTAGGGGAAAGGACTTCACATTTCCTTATGCTATTCATGGCTGCTGTGAATATCTTTCTGTCCAGCGATGGGCACATGAGCTTGAAGCCTTCTCACTCTCTTCGTTTGCAACTCCAGTTTCGACATGCACAACTGCATGGTCTCCCTATGCTCCTGCCAGTTTAGGGCCTCTTCCTATGCGGGCATTAGCGCGTGAATGTCGGCCACTCCATCGCCGATCTTGGCCCTCTCCATGGTCTTGTGGGCCCATTTCATATGCTAATGACATCCGTCTGGTGGCTCCCAGATATCTCCTCCATGTGTCTCTCATTGGATGTGAAGGGTACTCTGAACAATAGGCAGAGCCTGTCGCCCATATGCATCGGCAGACAGCTGGTGCTGGTGTTCCCACTGACAGTGCCCGGTTGGTCAATCTCTCCCCATGTGACAATCCATCCTGCTTTGCCAATTGCAAACCTCAACGGCCTTGGGCAGTAAGTAGGACTCACCCTGGCAGAGCAGAGGAGTTCACTGAGCTGTTTGCAGCACTGCACCCGTAAGTGTTGCTGGGCACCATGGCAGCTGGCCTCTGCTGCAATTTCCATCCAGGCTTCCTTGGTCAGGTGGGAGGGTCTCTCCTTGCCATCCCCAGGGAAGACCAACTTCTCAGCTTTCCTGTGTAGCCTGGAGGAGAACTTGCAGGGAGGAATCGTAAAACTGTGGGGCCACCCAGTGTCTTCCGTCAGGCAGGTCGGCAGCAGCCTCCAAGTTGGCTCCTTGGGCTCAGTTGAGCCAAATGAGGGTGAGGATTTTCCTGTTGACCACAGGGGTCTTCATAAAGTTAGCTCAGATAAGCCTGAAGATTAAGGGAGAAATGCATGCAAGTCTGTCACTCTTTAAAGATCATGCCAGCACCTGTCTTTCTGTGTGGTGATGTCGAGATCGATGCCTTCCTGCCTGCCCCTGCCACATGATATGAGCTACAACATTGGTATCTACCTGGCAATGTGGAAAATTGCCCAGTTATGTCTAGGCCACAAAAAGCAGGACAAATCCCACCCAATTACTGCCCCATCAGTCCACTTGCAATCTTCAGTAAAGTGACGGAAGGGGTCATGAACAGTGCTATCATGCAGCACTTGCTTAGCAATAGCCTGCTCACTGACATTCAGTTTGGGTTCCGCCAGGGTCAGTCAGCTCCTGGCCTCATTATAGCCTTGGTTCAAACATGGACAAAAGAGCTGAACTCCCAGGGTGAGGTGAGAGTGACTGCCCTTGACATTAAGGCAGCATTTGACTGTGTGCGGCATCAAGGAGCCCTAGGAAAACTGGAGTCAAAGGGAATCGGGGGGAAAATTCTCTGCTGGTTGGAGTCATACCTAGTACAAAGGAAGATGGTTGTGGTTTTGGAGGTCAATCATCTCAGTCCCAGTAATTCATTGCAGGAGTTCCTCAGTGTAGTGTCCTCAGCCCAACCATCTTCAGCTGCTTCATCAATGACCTTCCTTCCATTATAAGGTCTGATGTGGGGATGTTCGCTGATGATTGCACAATGTTCAGCACCATTTGTGACTCCTCAGATACTGAAGCAGGCCATGTCCAAATGCAGCAAGACCAGGACAATATCCAGGCTCGGGCTGACAAGTGGCAAGTAACATTCGCACCACACAAGTGTCAGGCAACGACCATCTCAAACAAGAATCTAACAATCACCCCTTGACATTCAATGGCATTACCATCACTGAATCCCCCACTATCAACATCCTAGGGGCTAATATCGACCAGAAACTGAACTGGACTAGCCACATAGATATTGTGGCTACAAGAGCAGGTCAGAGGCTTGGAGCCTTGCAGTCAGTAACTCACCTCCTAACTCCCAAAAGCCTGTCCAACATTTACAAGGCACAAGTCAGGAGTGTGATGGAATACTCTCCCTTTGCCTGGATGAGTGCAGCTCCAACAATGGTCAAGAAGCTTGATACCATCCAGGACAATGATTGCCACCCCTTCCACACACATTCACCCCCTCCACCACCGACGAACAGTGGCGGTAGTGTATACCATCTACAAGATGCACTATAGAAACTCACCAAGACTCCTTAGGCAGCACCTTCCAAACCCATGACCGCTACCATCCACAAGGACAAGGGCAGCAGGTCCATGGGAAAAGCACCAAGTGAAAGTTCCCCTCCAAGCCACTCAACATCCTGACTTGTAAATATATCATTGTTCCTTCACTGTCACTGGGTCAAAATCCTGGGAACTCCTTCCCTAATAACACTGTGGGTGTACCTACACTGCAGGAACTGCAGCGGTTCAAAGAGAGGTCACCAACACCTTCTCAAGGGTAATTAGGGATGGGCAATAAATGCTGACCTAGCTAGTGACGCCCACATCCCATAAATGAATAAAAAGACAAAGACTTTTTTGGTCAGATTAACGCCAACAGTGCAGGCTCAATTCCTGTTCCAGCTGAGGTAGACTTGGGTCCTGCCTCCTCACCTACTCTATGCTTGATGCATTGTGGTGCCCCTCAAGCTATATAACCAATTGTCTCTCTCTAATAGAGAGGGATGCACACAGTCCCTTGTGGACTATGGCGAATTACCTACCTACTCGGAATTTTATATTACTTTTGGTCAATCATAAAATTGACTGTAGTTTGCAAATCAGAGATTTTTGGGAAAGGAGTTTCTGTACAGTCAGAGAAGCTGGAAGCTCCAAAAATGAGGTGTTTTGGCACTAGCATTGACTGGAAGGTGGAATTAGAGCATGACAAGTTCACATAAGCAGTTTCCATTATAAATGTGGACACAGGAATATAAAATGGAGAAAAGTTGAAACAAAAGTCTGACAGAAATGCAACACAAAGGAAGGCTTTTCAGAGCAGAAGTGGACACTGCAGTAAGCTTTTTTAATATATTATAGATATAGGCTGAATGTTGTGCCCATCCCATACAGTTTTACTCTGTTTTAAAACTATGCTGCGTGTTTAATAAATACAAAAAATGAAAAAAAAACTTCTATTAAAAATAGAAATTGTAACAGGCTCCAGGTTCAGAGCCCCTTTGAAATACAGTTGAGTGAAAACATTTATCAAGTCCTCCATGTTAGTGTATTATTCATTTTAACATGAATGAAGAATTGTCTAGAAAATGAAGCATATACTACTGACCACCCAATAAAACTCGGCAGCAAGAGTTACATGAAAAATCCTCTCATGTGATTAAACAACGTGCTGGCCAACCATTTTTCAATCAATCAATCATGGGGATGGGTGAAGTTGTGGCAGAAGTGTTCCAATGCGAGACCAACGAAGAGCAATTATAACTGATACTGGGCAGTTCCCCACAGTATTATATCTTGAATTGGGTGTGAGGTAAAATACTTTGTAAATAAAATGGACAGATTGCAGCAGAATCTAAATGGGGGAACAGCAGGTGATTGGTTGGGGGGATGGAAGAGGTAGGTGAATAAAGTGATTTTGGGCGTCCAGATATAAACATCATTAAATCCTACCTTGCAGATGCTAAAAGCAGTCAGGAAACCTCTTGGATGCTGGGAATCATTACAGGGCATTAAATCACTAAGGAAGAACTTTGGCAGTATCCAGAGCTCTGGTTCGAGGTACTGTGTTTTGTTTTGGGTAGCCCATGTTCGGAAGGGTAAACCAAGCGTTGGAAGATGATTAGTAGAATAATTGTAGTAATGATCTGCCTAAGGGCAGGTCCTCTGCTCCTTTCTCCACGCCTCATAGTCTTTTGCTTTCCTCTTCAGTTGCTTGTAAGAGCCTCCCATTTGCAGCTTCAATTTCAATCACCAATATGACTCGGGAAAAAGAATACAGGAGGTGGTTTCCTATTGTTTTCCTCATGTGTGCTTAAAGAAAATACAAGTCCTCTTCCCGAAGGATCCTCCACCTGTAAGTAGCCCTTGTCCCTCAAGGTTCTAGCTCTTCCACCATCCCAATCGGAAATTTGCTGGTTCTATAGTTGGCCATGGCTCGTAACCCTGAGCATGGGACTCTTATCTGAGGCTTGCAAAACAAAAGGGACAACCACCTTCTCAGGTATCAAATGGCCCTGCTATCTAAGTCAAATAATACCTGGGATAAAACAAGTTAGCTATGATGGCTGGACAAATGTGGCTTGTGTGCACTGGAAATGAGAAAGTTAGTGGTGTTTAAAACGGAAAAGGAAATTTAGAGAAAAGATAACAATTCTCCTTCCTAGTAATGGAATCTTGAGGAAAAAGGACTTAATTTTAAAATTAGGATTAAAGAAAGAAGTTTCATTTATCGAATGCCTTTCACAACCTCAATGTTCCAAAATGCTTCAGGGCCAATAAAGTACATTTGAAGTGTATCACAATTGTAACGTAGGAAAACGCCACAAACATGATGGGCTGAATGGCCTCTTTCTGTGCTGTAACTTTTCTATGGTTCTAAAATGCAGCTGCTAATTTTCAAGTTAAAAGCCAATCCAGGAAAAGTTTCTGCAAACAGTGGGTTATGCGAATGTAGGGTATAAAGCCTCAGAAAATCACAGAAACAAAACTAACTGAGATGTTATATAACAGATAAATAACTGAGGTGAGGGCAGGAAATTGGGATTATAAAGATCTGCCATGGCTAACAAACTAGCAGAGCAGGGTCTAATGTTCCCAGAAGTAAAAGGCAAGTTTCTAACCCACGATATCATACAGTGACTGGTTTCATATTAACAGCAGTCGTACACTCAAAGGAAGAGGACTTTAAATGAAGCACCAGATGTGTTAAAGCAAAACAAATAAAGCACCCTTTTGTGTTAAAACAAAACAACTTTCAAATATCTTTCATATAGTAAATAAATAGTAAACAAAGCATAGAACATATCCCCTTAAATTCTCCAGTAACAGTCAGATAAAAGAAAGATGCAGTCAACACAAGCATCTTAATGGTATTAAACACAAATTCCCTTTTCAGTCGTTCTCTGAAACTATAAAAGATCTAGGTAAGGCATCTATCACCTCATTCTGTATTCAAAGAGCAGACATTTCACACTTTTAGGTCAACTTTCTAGTAGCAAGGCTACAGGGGCAATATGATGCTATTAACACATTGAATAGAATACTTGAGAGAATCCTTTTTCTCCTCCCATTCTCCACCCAGCCCCACCACTTCCCTTTAGGAAATAGCAGAACAGTGGAATTAGTTGTGGATTGCTATAACAAAGACATGACACAGCCAGAATGAGCCAAATGGCCACCTTCTGTGCTGCTGTACAGCCATTCCAAGTTTGCGCAAACAATTTTGAATCAATTGCTTCCTTTTGCTATGGTGGTTTGTAGCAATTTCCAATTAACTTTCTTCCCTGCTGCCATTGTTTTTCATACAAACAGTGGCCAATCCATCTTCATCTTAAATTAAGTCAACAATTAAAGCCAGCAAATGTTCCCTGATTGGCATTTCTCTTTTTCCTGCCCCCTCTGAATATTTTGCAAGGCTTGTGCACCCACCTATTACCTTTAACCAACTTTATTGTTAAGCCAATTATACATACGCTTCCTCATCCGGCAGATCAACCTTCAAGCTTGAATACCTTGCTCCTTATATTCCCCATATAAACAATTCACTTGATCGGTTTTATAATGATTCAAGCTTCTAGGTACTTGTTTATTGATTCTTTTCCTAATTTCTCAATGCCTCACCTCCCTTGTCATGAATGCTTACTCCATCCTACTATTTGATTTTCATCATTCTCCATTTAATACTTCACCTCTTCCATGCTGCCAAACCACACCGCCAATAGTTTCAATATTTCCCAATGGAATTACACAAGTTCTAGTTCAATTTTTAGCTCTCTCTTTAGACATAGTCCATGCCTTTGTTAAATCCATTAGAATTATGTTTGAATCCTCCTAAATTCTTTATGCAATGAACAAAGGCAATATTATTTAGCTTTGTCTTACCACTTTGCTATTCAAAGTGAGCAACGTTACTATCCTGCAATTTTATAACTATTTCCCTCATTTCTTTTCTAAAAGGGAACCTGGAAGGGCCCACGTTCAATGCCTAGGGCTGGGTTTTTAGGAGCCGCTGGGAGTGGGAAGAGGTGGGTCAATGATGAAAGTACGAGCACCGGCAGGTTTCCTGTCACCAACCAGTTTCACCGGGGTGGGGGAAGTGCAGCCCCAGGAACCAGACCAATCCATTAATAAGCTTAAGGACAAGGGCAGCAGACACATGGGAACACCACCACATGGTAGTTCCCCTCCAAGTCACTCAGCATCCTGACTTGGAAATATTTCATTGTTCCTTCATTGTCACTGGGTCAAAATCCTGGAACTCCCTAACAGCACTATGGGCTGAAGCGGCTCAAGAAGGAAGCTCCACTTTCTCAAGAGCAATTAGGGATGGGCAATAAATGCTCACCTAGCCAGCGACACATACATCCCAAGGATTAATAAAAAACACATACGATAAAGAACTCAATGAGAACTCATTGAGGTTCAGTTTGAAATTTTGGTGAGGGTGTACAGGTCCCACAATAGTGTAGAAGCAGACCAGGTGCATGAAGGCAGATTCACAGTGGGGACCCAGTCATAGCCACCCAACAAATTAGGTGAGTGCATAAAAGGGGCACTGCTCAAAGTGGGACTCAGCCATTGGCACGTAGGTGCCACCAGGTTAGCGCAGGTTGCAGGGAGAGTGGTAAGTAGGGGTTTGGACAGTGTAGTGGGTTGTCACCTTTCTGGCATCAGGGGGCCTTAAGAGGCAAGGCTTCCAGGCACAATTGGGAGGCCACCTGAGCATAAGGAAGGCAGCAGGAGAATGTTTCAGATTTTGTATCCAGTGGCATTGAGGAGGAACACCCTCCACAGGAAGGGCAAAGCCACAATGGTCAGGAGGGCAAAGGAGTGAGACAAAGGGGCAGGAAGGCAACAGAGATCATACTCTCAGCATAGGCTGTACTGTCAAAGACGGAGCTCCCTTGAGATGAGAGAGAACCAGTGCCTCAGGAGACTGACAATTCTCCAGGCAGATGATCACAGAGATTTGTACTCTCATAACACAAGACCTCACACCTCCACCTCGTAGCACCACTTGCCACAGCTTGCAAGTAGCCAAAGTCACTGTAGCCTTGAACTTCACCACCTCTGGCTCCTTCCATGGATCAGATGCAGATCTTGGAATCTTACAACAGTTGTACAGTACTGATTCTCGCAGGTCACTCGTGCTCTACTTCTCAGAATTGGAGAGTACATTCAATTCCAAACAGATGGGGCCTCACAGGCACAGAGGGCAGTGGGTTTCACCTCCATCACTGGATTCCCCCAGGTGCAGAGCATCATTGATTGCATCTATGTGACCATCAAGGAACAGGCTGAGATGCCCAGAAAGAGCTGCTGTTCAGCTGCAGTTCAACTTATCTGCAATGGCAACAGAAGTTTCCTGCATATGTGTTCTTGTTTTACTTGCAGCTGCCATGACACCTTCATCCTCTGCCAGTCCAAACTGCTGCTGCTCATCATTCCACCACCCAAACTCCAGATGGATTCTCAGAGACAAGGAAGAAAAAGAGATGGCTATTCACCCCTCCACAAGAGCCTGAGACAGGGGCACAGAAGCAATATAACTGAAGTCATCTGCTCATTAGGGCAGCCACTGAGCAGGCCTTCAGGCTTCTTAAGGTGCGGTTCCATTAGCTGCGCCGGTTAGGTGGTGCCCTGCAGTACACTCCTGCAAAAGTGCTGCACATTGTGGACTCTCTGTAACATGGCTCTCCAGTGAGGTGTGGACCTTGTAGAAGGTAAAGTGTTGGATGCACACAGCTTACCAGAGGAAGAAGCAGATGAAATGGATGAAGATGAGGAGGAAGATGCCCCCACTGCACAGGGAGGAGGCAATGGGGCTTAATGATCTTGTTAGGATTCCAACAACATCAGGGATCATCTGATTCTGGTTCATTTCAGTTGTGCTCCTCCGACCCAGGGGGAATGACATGGCCTAGACTCATTTTGAACTGTCTACGAGAACATTTCCATTGAAGATGCTTCCTGGAAGACTCAGCTCACTGCCAATGAAGGATACACACCTGTTCAGAGATTTTGCATGTCAAAAAGTGCAGAGTTACAGGTGAGGCAAACCCCAGTGACTCACTCATTGCTCTGCCTGACGCAGTAGGCTCTGCTCTTGGCCACCTCTACACAGTACTCCCCTGGAGGCCTTGGAGAGGGAGACAGCTTGCTCACTTGATCTGCCTGTGGCTGAGCGGCATGTGGCTGTTGTCCTCATCATGGAGATTGCGAGTGGAGGCACCAACAGACGGTGCTGCAACTGTGTCTTTGCAGGGGCAACCTGTGTCACTGGGCTCTGTTGCACAGAGCTCTCTCGATCAGAGGGGCCAAAGGGACTGATGACGATGATGGCATCCTGAGAGGGGTGGCACCCTCATCCTCCTCTGCAACTGTCACTGCCCTTGGTTGGCTCTCTGGATAGTTAGGGGGGGGACCATCAACTGGGACGCAACTAGCATCCCCTCCAAATATCCCCGAGACACCAGTGCCATTGTCCGGTCCAGGCTACACAATATGGCATACATCCTGTGAAGAAAAGTGCGCAGTTCCTGCATGCACCGAACATTGCTGCATATGGTTGGCCACTCTCACACGATACTGCACGAGCTGAATGGGTTCCTCCATTCTCAGCCCATGCCCCCCTCACTGCCTCAGGGAACTCTGACATGCGGCAGCACATCTATTGATGCTGATCTAAGTGGAGCCGCCTTTCCTGTGACTCCAGAGGCTCTGTATCTGCGTCCAGCTGAGCAGGGCTGTGGCTGTCCTCCATCCCTTTCACCTCCTCCCTCACTCGGGACATGCTCATCATGCAGTGCCACCCTATCTAACAGTAAGTGAGACCCAATAACTATATTTGCGCTGGTGGAGAGCACACTTGGAAGGAGTGACATTGCTTGCTCTGAGGTCTGCTCTGGCAGGGTTTCACCTAGCAATGGGACCAGAATTGGTCTTTGCACCTCAACATTAGAACCTGTGGGAGGTACAAAACGAGATCCTGAGAACTTGCTTTGGCGAGTAGAAGCCTCTGCAGTGCTGAGTCTTCTCAATGAAGCCGAGTCTTCAGCATCCTTTTGGGCGGGCTGGGGTCCAATGCACCCACTTAAACGATGCTTTCCAGTTTTCTATTCACCTTCTCTCCCAGGGAACCCATTTTGCCTACCCCCACTTGCTCGTGATCAGCGATCCTGGTGATCTCCATCTTTCATGCTGGTGACGATGTATAAGATGGGAATCCCTGCTCCTGTCTAGCTCCTTTGCAGGTATTGTGAGCCACTTTCTCCAGCAAGGACCAAAAAGCCAGAGGTAAGGCATCGTTGGCCTCTATAGCCAATGCTAGCTAGTTATTTTCATAAAGAGCTACATGTAACAGTGCTGGAAAGTCCTGATCAGCACTGTGGTACTGAGCCTCGCTGAGGAGTCAGCAAGTGCTCTGGGCTCATGTTCCTCCTCTGTTCAGGGGCAGCCTGACTCTGAGGCTCCTCAGCTGGTGTGTCTGCTGAAGTTTGAATATGTAAAGTCCTGTCCTGAGGCATCAGCATTGCAGTCAGCTTGCCAGAGGGAATAAAGTCATTGAATCTATTCCTGCACTGAACCCTACTTCTCTGGACTACATTTTATCTGCTCACTGTCTCCACCACATCCGAGCCAGGCCTGCTTGGTCTGGGAGGGTGGTCTCCTTCCTCCTGCCACCTTCCGGAAATAGGGTGACACCCTCCCTCCTCTCCCTCACTGCTGAAGGAGAGCCTCCAGGTTGGCTTTTGCAAAATGAGGGGCAGCCCTGTCTGGTTTCCAGCCCTCTGCCTTTCCTGCTCCATATTTGTTCCAGCAAGTGAACCTTCAAAACAGCAGCCACAGTATTGGCTACCCCGTGAGGTCTAAATCAAGTCTGTTCTCTTTCAGTTCATTCCTGTTCCTGCATCTACTTATTGGCTGCCCAACCTGCCCAACGTGAAAGTCGGGGGCTGTGATTGCTTCCCCACATGGTGGTGGGGTGGGGGGTTAGGACATGAAAAACACCCCAGCATCCAATTCCTACCCACAGAAGAAAAAGAAGGAAAATAGTGTCTGCTGAGTTAGCTAATCTCAATGTCCCCACTTTAGGAGACAGAAAATCGCATAGGTTTTTCCTTTCATCTGCTACCCAGCAACCTCTCACACAAGTAGAGAATCAGATGCAAACAGGACTATGCTTTCTGCAATCAGCTTGTGAGCACAGCTCTCAGGGTCACACATGAATAGTAGGCACTTGACATAATTTAGAAGGTGACTGCCAGACGACGAACGGGCAAAAAAAAAAGTTTACTGTTTTTGCAGTTCTCAAAATGAGACATTTATTATAAGGACTTGTAAGTAAAATTTTCTAAACAGGGGAGAAGAGTTCTGAAGGAATTCTCTGGAGCCATGGTCAAGGAGACTCGTCAGTATAACTGTATCAAGCTGATTCTGGAATGCTTCAGTAAAAATACTGTAATATGAAGCATAGTGAATTTAAAACATAGTTAATAGCGCACACATTTTTTAAAAATCCCCAATTTAGCAGGTCTCAGAGATGTCTCCTGTCCACTATCTCACTCTCAGAAGATTTTGCACATTCTGAAGTAGGTGTAACGATGAAGGGATTTGAAATGGGGTCTGTATGATGGCAATGAAGACATTACACCTTGCTCGAACCTCAACTTTCTGCAACCGAATGCTACTGACCAACAGGTCTGCTATTTATTGGGCCACAGCCTGCATTATACGAGGAATGGCTCATCATGTGGTAATTCACATTCGTATCAAGTCTTTGAGGTGATATCCACATCCAGCAACATCAAACGTTCAGCAGTTTACTGTCCAGACTCCTGGATCCCTGACAGAGGAAGTATGAGAGAGATTTCTATGATATGCACAACTTGCAAATACCAAACAAAGTAATCCCTTCAAAAAAGTGTCAAACTTAACAAAGGTTCTTGAATAAGTATATTAATTAATCTGGTGTTCTTTTCCAGGACAGCCAAGAAGCTGAAGTCTCACTGAGGTGTGGAAAAAGCTTTCTTCCTCTTATTTTTTTTCTCAAAGGCAGATGGAACTCAAATAATAAAGTTTTCACTGAAAATTACTGTCAAAGTTAGGAACTGCATAGGAATGTTTCATAATCTGATATGGACATTACACTTAGTCTTTCATTTCCAGAGAAAAATTGTTCAGAAACAAGGTTTCTAAATTTTATGTGTATATCTCAGTGCTTCTTGTAATTTAGTGATGTGACAGAATGAGTAACTAGAATTAACTCCACATCAATGACAGAATATCTGAATAAGAAAAAGATGGCATTGTGGAACCCAGAGATTGAGATAGTTAGATCCTGCAGCTGACCTCGAGTGAGTAAAGTCCTTTAACCTGATTTCCCTTAAATGACTTAATATCAGTACCTCTACCTGACAAGCCGGGAAGGGATAAGGTATTCAAATAATGACTTCTAAATAATGACTGCAGAGAAAGATCTGTGCTTACATATATTCTTGACAAGTCTCAGTATATCAAGAAGTGTTTCCAACATAATGAACCACCTTAAAGTGTACTATTAGGTAGGTGCAGCAGCACACAGCATCCACAAACAGGAATACTATGAATGACGACTGTGTTTTTGGACATGTTGGTTAAGTAACAAATGCTGGCCTGGATATTGGGAGAGCTCTCTTCCTTTCCTCAAATTGTATTATGAGATCTTTAATGCCATCTAAATCATCTAAATAGGCAAATGGGGCCTTTGTTTCACATCTTGAGCTGATGGAACATCAGCAGCTGGAAAGAGATATGCAAACACTAAGTAGGAGAACACATTCCTACAGAGGAAGTAGCTACAACATGTACAATGGAATATGATATGCATTAGCGATGTAATCAACAATGATGGTGCCAATGCACTCACATTTTAAGATGAACTGTGCTGCACCCCATACCACTCATGAGGAGTGTTTTGCATCTGCTGTTCATGTAAGAGGAGCTCAAACAAGCTGGTTATCTAATAACCAACTGAAGACTATTCTCCAAAGTAAGGGTGAAGCATAATCTCTTTGAGGTGAGATGACACCGCCAGTAATGAGAGATTGGAACAGAATCAATTCTGTGGAAAGCTCAGTAATTTATTGCCTGAGCCAGGTGAAACGGTAACATCCCAGCACATTGTTGGTAAGGAAGTGACCAAGACGACTTATTTAGCTTGTCTGGAATGATAGCTAACAATGGAAGCTAGAATTCTTCTCACTTGGCTCCAGATAAAAGCTAAGTCTTAATGAGTGCAGTGGGCAGTGTGAAGCTTGCTTGTGCCTTGTGTCGCACTGTATTAGCTAATTAGAATCCAGCAGTCCCTCTCTGTGAACACTTGGGTCTCTCCCAATTTTAGATCTTGCAAACTTATCCCTAAGCTTTCTGGATGGTGATTGTGATGGGCCCTTTCATAGATGTGTGCATTCTATATAAGACAAACAGAAACTCTACCAGTGCTGATTTCTCAATAGTTTGCCTGAAGGTTCTGAAGCATGCTGATGGGTTTTTGACAATGTCACATAACTGGATGACAAAAAGCACCTCTGACAATGCAGCACATAGGAAAAGGAGCAGGACATTCAACTCCTTGAGCCTGGTTCACTGCCATTCAACGACATCATGGCTGATTTGCAACTTAACTCCCTCCATTCTATATTGTAGTAAGACTGTGCTAAAGTCTTGAATTGGGTTTGAACTACAACCTTCTGGGCCTTCAAAGCCATGGAGTTTTCTGCTACTTCAAAAGAAGAATGGAGCAGTAATTAATGGCGTACCCCGGTGTTGAGGCTCAGGTCTAAGGAGGAATGTATACCCATGACGATATGTTAGATATCAATAAATTCAGCCGCATGAAAGCCACCTAATGTGCTTAGATATCATGACAAGTGCTGACTAAACACTTCAATGTTTGAAGTTGCAATTTTAAAGGTGTACTTCATCAACAAACACTTAGAAAAGAGGGGAAATTCCGTTATTTTTGTGCATCGATTAGAAACACACTTTTGTGAACAAGAAAGAAAAATGCAGCCGAAAGCAACTCGAAAAAATAGTTTGAGCTATTTGATTGTTCCCTTTTGCCGTTGGTTTCATGTTGCTGGGTTTGAAAGCAAAAGGAGTAACTTGACCAGATGACTTTGTGGCGCCTGTTCATTGTGAACTGGCAGCTTTTCCTACTTGCCTTGCCAATAAACATTTGGCATTCATATTATGGCAGAATGAGGCTTGTCAATTTTAGTAACCTGACAGTGGTTATTTTAGCTAATAATGATTTTCTTGCCTTACTAACACCTTCAAGATGAGAAGACCATGTTTGAGATGAGATGCTTTATGGATGTTCACCGTATGTAGGACATGGTAAACATACAATATGTATGCATGTGTGTATACGCATGTGTGTATACTATGTATTGGACACCAAATATGGACATTAGGAGGAGGAAACAACCTCGTACTCTTGAAGGAAAATTTGAATTTTGGACGGAATGCGTAGCAATAAAGCAAGAAATAGAAAAAAATTTAAAAAACGCTCCAGGACAAAAGACTGAAAATATACACAGTGCAAAGAAAGGCACCTCATAGAATGGGATTGGCAGCAATGTCACTATAAGAACAGTGGTGGGGGGCAGGAGGTGGGGAACTAAGGGTAATAGGCAACAGGAAGGTAGGCCGGATTGCCAGCAGCCAGAAGAGTCAAAGCTTCACAGTGGTTCCTCCCATGGAATCTGCCAACTTATCAATTTTGTGCAGAGTACAACAAATGAGAAATGTACGCTTTTCATAATTGTATGATTGATTAGTAAACCAGCAGAGACTTACCAACTGGTACCTCTAAAATTATGTCAGGCGTTTTGTCATAGCCCTTAGCACGCAATTGATCTTCATCTACACAAGTAAGACAAAGAGAAGTTGAAGTGAATATAGCAGTGGATTAGTGCATGTTTCCATTTCTATGTAATACATTAGCATTTAACTTATATGCAAAACACCAAAAAAAAGGTTACATCAGAGCAGAAACAAAATGTCTTTACAATAGCCATGGTGCTACTAAAATTTAATGAAGAACTGGTTTTAATAAAGGAAATTAGGGACCCCAAGACCAATGACTTATTGAACATTCAAAGTAACACATGCAAGCAATTCACTGTGTGGAACTTAAACACGGCACTTTTTTGGAAAATAAACACAAGTGTATATTCACATTAGCTACTTCCTGCCTTTTAAAGCACATTAAGAGTAATTTTCTCGCAAGTTTGAATAATAAAATCAGGCAAGTCACAACACTCGCCTCCAGAGGAATCTGCCTGATTTTTCTCATATTTAAATGATTGAAAGGAAAATAGGGTGGGTTCTTTTATACGCATGTACTCTGACCTGGCCAATTTTCCAACATTGACAGCGCCCATGCAATCCAGTGAACCTGGACGCACACAGAAAAATCGCCCTTATTAAGTCTCAGGTGATAATCAAATGAAATTTATAATTTCCGAGGGTTCCTCTGAAGACTGAGTTGGGGGGTGGGGGGGGGGGGGGGAAGGATAGCCAATTCTCAGATACCCTATTGTCTGGTATCACATATCAAAACACTTCCTTGGACCGAGTCAAAAGGTAGTTTAAAAGTGAAAATGCTGCCTTTTTACAAAATATTAGCTTTCATATTTAATTCTGCAAATACAGAAGCTTACAAGTCTATATACTGTTTAAATACAAAAATGTTTGCAACCCTGGCAATTGTCAGCATGCTCTGTTCTTGTCCAGTCAGTAAAGCGTCCTTGACTCTAAGTGGCTCGCTGTTATTATTTCTGAAACACCTGATTTCTCCATTACATTTTGGGTGACCTGGTCATTCAATTCCAGACATGCCTTTCTGTCTTCACCCAACCTAAACTAATAGCTAAAACAAGTAACAGAGAAGGTTGTGTGGTCTCTCTTAACACCTACTGGGCTGTTGACATTGCGGTACAGCCTACTCTCCTTTTCACATCACCTCTGATTAAAATTAATGGCCCATTCCACTGCTGGGTAGCCAATTTCCAATCCATTTATCAGCAGAGGACAGTACTTTCATGGCCAATGTTCTGAAACTCTGACAGTTTTGCTGTTGTGCCTCATGAGAAAATTCCAAGGTCAACACAATTTCATGTCCAAATAAATTATATGCCTTTAATGTAACTATTTCTGGGATTTTATTTGGTGGATAATTAGTATTTGCCATTGTGACATTGTTCCCAATGAAAATGAAGATTGCAAAAAAACAAGTTAATCTATTGGAGTTCACTGTTTGGAACGTTTTGTACCTTGGATTACTGTTCATGTAAAAATGCCACTGAAAGTTTTTCCCCCCAATGCTTTATTTGTTTTATGTAGAAAGAGTCTTTTCATTGTTAGACCCAAAGGTTTCAGTACTAAAACATACTTTGCTATACATGTTATCAAGTTATTTCATGCATGAGAGTGGATCTTAAATTTCTCTATCACTATATAAACAACACCAGTTTTCTATTTTTGCTTAAATTGCCATTTTCCAAGGTCTGGTTTATCGGCATATTCCACATACATTTGTAGTTTTAAGATAACTAACTCGGAAGAGTGTTTGAACAGTTAATTAAATATGTATCCATTGGTCATGAGAACATACATTTCAGACTGTGTCACTCTTGCAAAGCATCACGTGTGAAGTCTGTTATACCTGACTGGCTCAAATAACCATTTAACTTAATTATGCTGATTCATTCACTCAAATATAATATTAAAAATTTTGTGCCCTCTTTAAATATTCTCTCATATTTGCCAGTGCTTGGCATCCTATAAATGGCCCCATATATTGCATTACGATGGATGTTTCCACATAAGAATGTAAGAAACAGGAACCAGGAGAAGACTATATGGCCCATCAAGCCTGCTCTGCCATTCAATATGCTTATGGCTGATCTAGGGCTTCAACTCCATGTTCCTGCCTGTCCCCTATATCCACTCATTCCCTGAAAGACCAAAATTCTGTCCATCTCAGCCTTAAATATATTCAATGATGGCACATCCACAACCCACCATCTAATCATGTGGCTACATAACTTGGGGTATAACAATCGTAAACCTTTGATCTGATCATCATCTCACACATGGGCCCTCACATGCACTGCTCCAATCTTTCAGTAGTTAGATTGAGATTACTTTAGTGAGACAAGGTCTCTCCCCCCGCCCCCCCACCTTAGACCAGCTTATATTTCACTTTTCTCCTAACTATACTCAGTTCTGCCGAAGGGTCATGAAGACTCGAAATGTTAACTGATTTCTTCTCCACCGATGCTGCCAGACCTGCTGAGTTTTTCCAGGTAATTCTGTTTTTGTTTTGGATTTCCAGCATCCGCAGTAGCTTTTAGCTTTTTGTTTTTGTCACATATGAGTTGTTTATTTTACAAACACAGCAAGTGAATGTACAGAGTAAAAGTTGGAATCAAAACTTACCACTTCACTTAACTTCAAACTGCTCTTGTTGAATAAGTACAATAATAAACCATGCTACCTACCCTGGATTAGCAGCTGAATGCTTTCTTTTGGTCAGTTTAGAATTAAAACAAGCCAAGTCATATGTGGGCTTGATTAATACCATAACACTTGTTTGCCCAATCAACTAGCTTGATCTTTTCTTCACTTTCTCCCAACAGACCATCCATTTTTGTTGGTGGAGCAGGCTTGAGGAGCCTATTTTTGCTCCTAATTCATGTGTTGCTCTGGCTACAGGAAATAGCTGGACTGTCCCTCTAACTCCTTCCTGTTTCCATGATTCACCAGTATACCTGTCAATGAAATCAACTACCACCTCCTAACTAGAGCAAAATCTCTGGAGGCACCTCATTCTGGGTCAAACGACGAGATCATCCCAATGATAATGGGTGGATATTTGTAAGAAACGCAAGATGAGATAATGAATTAACTATTGTCTGCTGCCAATTACTAATCATATCTTCAATACCTGGTCTAATAATAGATACACTTTTCAATGTCTCTGTGCCTGCAGAAATAACTAAGCAGAATTTTAATTCAAAAAACGCCACTTAAATGTAACTCATTTCCAAATCCTGTCCAAGGGAAAAATAGTCAAAAAATTCAATCTGTGACATGCAGGTAGATAAGAAGAGATTATAAGCCAATTAACAAGAAGTACCAGTCATGGACCAGAAGCCCGCACAAACCTATGCAAATCCCTCATTTGTTTTTATCCAAAGCTACCTAAAAGGAACTAGCCAGTCACTGCCAAAACAAATCAAATCACTAAAATTATTGCTTCTCATTATTTTTGAGAAAAGGGCATTAATAACACATTTCTGAAAAATCACAAAAACTTACTAAGAAAATTATTCATTTAATGCTGTTAAATGCCTATAGGAGGTTTCCAGTCCGGAAGTCTGTCCTGCCAATCTAGCTGGGGAGATGGAATTGTGCTTCAGTCTCAAAAGTTGGAAATTTAACCAAAGTCTTGGGTTCTCAGGATTTCCAACTCTAATTGATAAATTCTGTGTGTGAGCGACAGTCAGAGATTGAGAGTCTAAATGTAGATACAGGGGTTTGCAATTCCCAAACTGCTCTTGTGGAACTACAATACCCATACTGTTTAAAAACGAGACACAACTTACTGAGATACGAATACTAACCACCAAAATACCCACAAGGGTTACAAGTCCAAATCTTCCCCACACCTAGTGCTCAATAAACCCAGTGCTCTAACTAATCTTTGTGCTAAATAACTGTGCCCTGAGTTTGAGGTTGTTCGTGCTGAACACAGTACTGCATCAATGTACTGAACCCTCAGAAGATGCACATACCTGCAAATACAACATAGCCTACGATGTGTCACAATCCAAGAAAATAGGTAAACTATGCTCAATTCGATGAAAAATGTACCCAACAGTCAGGCTAAAATAGTGTATTGCTTCAGGAATATGCTGTACCAGGACAGACAAGAAGTTCAATGGCTATTCAGTATGTCACACACAGGACACTGAAAGGGTGATTTTTTTCTGACTGCAGTGTTAATTTACTGTCAAAGATGGGTTAAGAATAAACTGCAATTCTATATTTAATGGAAATTTAAATTTGATTCAGATACTTAAGACTTGTTCTTTAAGCAACAACACAGATGTTTATATTAGTTGGGAGAGAAAATGAAACTCCCGAATTAATTATCTAATTAAAGACATTCAACAGACACACAGAACCGAAAACTGTTTTCTACAAGCACAAACATGCCTGCGTCCAAAGTTATTATGCAATTCTCCATTCCAAGAATCGATCCAGTAATTGTTAGTTTATTTTCCTTTTAGGATACCTTCTCCACATCAGATAGTTGCTTCCTCCAACTCCTTTCTTTGATATGTAAACCACCTCTTAAGTTTGTTTCCCTGTGCTACATTTCAAGTCTCTGAAGGGACGGATCATATATATAATCTCAGGATAGCGAAAGTATTAACAGAAGCGGATATTAAAAAGGTATTTTCCAACTACTTATTCCATAAAATATTAATTACAAGGTTGTACGTGTGCTATATATAAGAGTATTAGGTATCTGATTTCCTGCCTAGTCCTAAATCAATATAAGATAACATGCACAGCATCAATCATCTCAGCTTTTCTTTCAGCCCTACAGATACAATGCACGTATTGCAGTTTCCTTTCAAGTAAACAGCTGTGAAATAAATCGTTTATGATCAAATTCTTACCTAAAAAGGATAGTTTTTTTCTTTGCAATTGTTCACGAAGCAGAATTTCATGCTCCTGTCCAATGGCACTGTAGGTTGTAAGTTAAGGAAGGGATGTTGATGATGCACAAGACTGCAACAACGGTTGGTTAGAATATGTTCTTCATAATAGTCAATATTTTTAACTACACATTACATTGGACGAACAATAAGACCATCAATGCTGATATAAAGTCAACCTAAATTAACCTTTGATGGGCCATGTGAAGCATTTTGGACTGAAGAAAGCTGATTAATATTTTGTTAAATGGGAAAGATTAATTTCAATAATGCTGCCAAATGGATCATATATTGGGGCCATATAGTTTGTTCAACATTACCTTAATTATAATTTAAAAATTAAAATAGCCTGTTCAACAAATAAGTTATACAAAGAACAAAATTAAGAGAATTATTTCAAACTGTACTTTGAACTCTTCCTAGAAAATTCACTGACCCCATCAGATCAGTGAAAATATTAAGGGGGCATAAAAAAGCACATTATGTAATGTTCATGTACAATGTATTATGGTAGTGAAGCAGGTTGTTTAGGAGAGTCTGAATTTATGATTGTTGGTCTGTTAGCCAATCCCAGCCAGGTTATTTGATGGACCATTATCATGATCTCATAGCCTCAAGGCTAAAGGGCTTATATTGGCTAGGGAATCTATTTCTGATTCATCTTCCTAGGTGCCATGCATGACCCATAACAACAGTAACTGCACAATGTTATTCATTCTTTGTAAAGGAGTTTGGAATATTTCTGAGGGATATGATAAGGTGCTAAAGAATTTGGGTTCTTTACGTTTTTGTTTTATGGCCCTCACTGAAGGTGTGTTAACTTCTCAGTGAAAACAGGATCAAGGTTGCCTGTGATAACAGTATGGCTGATGAGCCCATTGGCACTCTATTGTTTAGGTTCGGGGGTGAAGGATGCCACTTGGGCAAGGTAATAATTAACTGTCAATGACTACAGAAACCATGTCCCAGCATAAAAGTCATTGCCTTCAAGTGGGATGGAACAATGAAACATAATTGGAAGGGAATAAATGAAAAGAACAAAATAAATAAAAACGCATCAAAATACTGCAGGTACTGTTTAAACAATAGCTGATGCATTTAAAAATCTGTTGTGTCATTGCTGCATCGTCCATGGAGAAAAACACATGTAAATGGCCTCAGCAACTTCCCAGAATTAACCTAATATTTCTGAAAAATCAGTCTCCTGACATTTATGCTGAAGTTGACTTTATTTTGTTGTTGCTGTTTTACATACATTTAGATAGTTAATATTTAAAATCAATATACAATCCTTCACGATATATTATCTTCGCAAAGCTGAACTTGAAATTGATTTGCTTAAATCACATGATCTATTAAAGCTACAGCATTCTTAATATTAAATAGATTTGACATAGTCTTTGTTAACTAAAGTAACTGAATAACTAATTTATATATCAGCAACAATTTCATAATTTTTAAAACAGATACTGTACTAAGAGTACAGTTTCTTTTGACACATTTTGCTAATAACATATGTATTAAACACATATCTTAAAGTGGACTGTAAAAATATTCAAATGCTTATTGTTTTGTTATGATATCAATGGGGGCCACTCCGATAGAAATCCCAATGTTAATTTCATGACCGACTTGCAATGCCTCTGTTACATCACTAAGTGGTACTTTCTTCCCCCAAATTATTCAAAATGCTTTGACAAAGAAATCAGCTATTTTTATTTCTCAGTAATGGAAATTTCTCATGAACAAAGTATGCTTTAAACAAGAACGAAAATCAATTAAACTATTTTTTGACTCAAAGATTTTAGAAATAAAATTGTAAGGCGGTCGGGGTAAAGCATATAACCTCCTACAAGTTATCATAGATGAAACAAACTCTGCAGTATCCAAAGCTGAAAGGATCACTGTGATGACGAGTGCATTTAAAGAGGTGTCCTTTTTATAAAATTAACAAGGTTATAATCAACTTGACCACCCATTTCTTTTCTGTTTATTTCTTAATTATTGGTTAAAACAGCAAATTCTGACAATATCATTAGGGTAGCAGCTGAGAATTTACTGATAGACTTAAGTAAGGAAATTGAATTCATACCTGAGTTGATAGCATTATTTTATTGGGAGGCTTGAGCTGTGTGTTATGACAATTCAATTTCCTCACATTATTGTTAAGTTGTTCTCAACCCTTCAAAAAGTTACCAGTATTCACTGTTTATATCATTTTAAAAACTGGCCAACTCAAAAATGAATAAGTATCCTGATGGCAGAGGATTTGCTTACAACAAAAACTTGAGCACATAATAGCATCATACAAAATTTTGCATGAAACATTTCTGCTTCAATGCTGAACATCAACATCAAATCGAATTCACTGCACTAATCCATGTGAATGATATACTGTATTGTGGGAGACATAGGCTGTGTAAATGCAACTGGTTATCAGTGTGCTAGATGAAAGTAAGAGTGTATTGATGTGCACTGGTTATTAGATGTTCATCACGGTTTTTTTTTAAAAAAAGAACTAACTGTCAATAGTTGATGAGCAAGAAACATGTTGCGATCATGAAATGACTTTAGCAGGGGGTGTTATTAACACAACCAGACAGGATCAAGTAAACTGTTCCTGACCTATCAATCAACGTAGATCCCTTTAAACTGTTGTACTGATGCACAACATCAAAATATCTTTTTCCAACATCCCTTCGCTTGGAGGCCACAATAAAGAATTATTTCCACAAATGTGCTTTACGTAATAAAGGAACATTTTAAATAAAACCAGTTGGTCTGGGTTTACACTGATATTTGCTGATGTTGCGTCTTGGCACATAGTATCCCTCTGAATGAAAAAACTGCTCAACCCTCTCAATTCAATGACATGGGAAGGAAGGAATAATCACCCCATCAGAAATAGGTCAGAATCAGGAGCAAAACATGAACAGCTGTTACTTGAACTGACAAAAAATATTCTGGTAGGACACTGCTGCTGCGATTTCAAGTGATGTCTAAAATATTCCATATAAAATGGTTTGATAACAAAACCTTAAAATGGGTTACATTGAAGTTATAAGTGAGAGCGACTAAGACACATGGACACAGGGATAAAACCTGCCAAATGAGATCATAAAGACCACAACTGTGTTAAAGTATGCCATACAGAGAAACAGTGTCAATGCGCAACAATCTCAGACAGTGTGACGCTGCCCTGGTGTAAAAACATCCAGCTACGTAAATCTCAGAGTTTGGTGTTTTGTGGAGGTCCAATAAGTTGATAATTACAATCTCAAACAATTTTTTACATCGTTTAACAACAAATTTAATGCATAAGCTACAAATACTGGCATACGATTCACATAAAGCTATAAACCTTCTGATCAGATATCATGCAGGGTTGCATTACTCCATGCAAAAACTTTACTCTTGAACAGCTGAATACTGCCAATAAAAGCATCACTAAGCAACTCAGGATGAGCTTTCATAATAAATACTAGCTGGTAGACATTAGAATATTATAGGTTAAAAACATTTGATAGGAGCAGAGTAATCATTAAATCACAAGGGTAGGTGACATTGAATCACTCCAGCTTAATTTTCAGTCTATAATATCAGTAGGGTGATTTGATCAAAATACCTCCTCTATCTTATATGTGTATTCACATGAGAAAGAAAGAGATCACAAAAGAACAGTTGTTTATAGCATCTTGAGCTCAAGCAAACACTGCTAAAAGATCGGTTAGAACACTCCACTTATTCCCTTAACCACCCCTGTGCTGGCAGAATGTGTGGTCAACATCAAGTCATGGACATGCCAACACTCTCTTTATCTAAAGATTAGGAAGTGTGAAACCATCTTTTTCATCCCCACCCATGAACTCTGTTCCCTTGTCACTGGCACCAACCTCTCAATGGCCAATTGCTAATTGCTAAACCAGGTTGTCCAAAACTTGGAATTCTTTCAACCCAGAATTAAGCTTCAAATCTATGAGTTATCAAGACCACATTCTTCCAACTTTGCAATATTGTCTGCCTCTACCACCACTGAGACTCTTATCCATGCTTCTGTCCCTTTAGACCAGATTTCTCTAATGTGCTCCTTAAAGGCATTCTATCCTCCATAAACTTAGCTGCCCATATCCCTGTCCAACATCAAGTCCTGTTTGCCTATTAACTGCCATTTCCAATCTTGATTTCCTATTCTCAATGCTCTCAATTAAAATTATGTACTCATCGTAACTCCCTTTATGGCCTTGGTCCACCTTATATCAGCAATCTCCTTCAGCCTTGTAAACCATCCTGCACCCTCCAATTCCTGCTTTCTTTGCCCCATCAGTGGTAGTAGAGCTTCTAACTGTCCCAGTCCAACTCTTTGGAACTGCCTCCCTGAAGCTATCTGCCTCTTTATCATTAAGTGTTTTTCTAAGCCTATTGTTTCACTCAAGCTTTCAGGTAACTGCTCCTAAATGTCCCTTCCATCATTTATCCCATGCTTCTTTATCCATTTTATTTATTTCAACATTCCAATAAAAATACCATTCTCCATGTTGAATGTGTTAAACAAATCCAAGTTGTTTAATTAATTTTTAGATTTTTTTTTGACAAATTCAGTCAGTACCTATCAACTTAAAAAATGAAGAAATTGCACTTCTATAAAACCTTCATTATCCTATGACCCCTTAAAGTGCTTCACATCCAAAGAAGTATTTTATCAAATATAATCACCATTGTGATACAGGGGAACATGGCAGCCTTTTTGTGCAAAGCATGGTACCTCAAACATCGATTTTTTTTTGTTATGTTTGTAAATATTGGCAATAAGACTGGGAGAACTCCCTTGCTCCTCTTTAAAGATGGTAGACGGAGCCTCTGTTTAACATCTTATCTGACAGTGCAGCACTCCCTCAACCCTGCACTGAAATGTATTCAAGACAGTATTCAAGATGCTGAAGTAAGCCTTGAATGCACAATCTTCTGACTTGGAGATCGGTGCTACCACTGAATTAACACTGAAACCTTAGTAGGTATTATTTGGTTAAACAAAATCAGGACAATTATTGTTTTTAATACTCGAAATGCAACATAGAAATATGTCAAAGGAAACTCAGATCGGATTATGGAAGCTCAGTTTAAAAATCTAGCGGAGTTGAATAAACGTGCAACCTGATTCCAGCAATCCAAGTTTTTATTAAAGAAGATCTGATGAATCTTGTAACTAGCACTGCGGCAATTTAGTCACAGCCTTAAAGCAGTGAATTCTACTATTGTTTCCCTCTTACAACAACATCACTTTGTCCACACTGAAATGTCTGTGGCTAAGACGGAATAAGGTTTGTCGTGACCCTTGTTGATTGAAAATACAAGGGTATGGTATGAAACACATGTTATGTGAAGCAGAACTTGATGTCAGGTTACGCTAGACACATCTCATCTACAGAGTCATAGCTCGTCAATTTCAGTCCTAAATTTTATGGAAAAAGATACTGTTTGATGCAGTCTACCAATGGTCCATAACAGCAGTCGTTCACCGTACACTGCAAGCAAATAAGAGATGAAAAAGTGCATTAAATATGTAGTCAGATAATCCACTGGTAAATCAGATAACTATTATAGCAAATAGTATTCCGAGAACTGCAATTACAATTTACAGTACCCGAGTATGGTTCAAAAGACTGTCAAGGACTGTTCAATTTTAAAATGTAAAAAATAGAACCTGCATGGCTTGCATGAACAATAAAGGAAGCTATTAAAAAGAAAAAAGCTTTTATACGCAAATAGTTTATTGGCTTTGCTGTGAACTCTGATCTGTATGAAGGTTTACAGTGACAGTAATTAAATGAAGTATAAAGTCTTTTACTTTAGCTGTGAGTGTGTGAACCACTATTTAACACAAAATGTCACTGGAAAAGATAACTGTGATTAATACAGTACCTGATAGACTTGATTAGCTAGAACCCTGTCAGGAATCTGAGATGGGTCCCTTAACATGCCATTTATGACAGGTTTGCTCGCTAGATAGGGATAAAAAAAAGCGTTAATATATTGTGCTGTTCTATTTCAGATTACAGATAAAGTAGTGAATTTATCTTGCGTTACACACCATATGAATAGGTTACAATGCCTCTTTTTGATCTCATTAAATCAATTTTATTTAACTAGTTTTGGTAGAACAAAGGTAAGCGAACATGTAATAATAATGCAAGGGTATACATTGTAAGGCATCAACTCAGGCCAATACTAGCAAATGTAACCCAATTGAAATTACAAATTTTGAGAATTATTTTCCAACTGATACAGGTCACTGAATAAAGCGTTTTTCTTTAAATAAAAACGTCTTGTGGAAAGTAGGAAAGAGATTCGAAAGATCGGATGGAATGCTTGAGCTTTCTTTAACATTTCTATGAAACAGGCAGTTTTCCCTCGAGTTTGTTCTGCTTTTATTCAAACAAACATTTAGTTCTAACACAACTTTCAGATGCTCTGTGATTTTGGAATGTATAACAAGGCAATTTCTTTCTTTACTGCTTATAAACTCATAAGCTTTGTATGCAGCAGATTACTTCAAGTGAAGATTTTAACAGTAAAACAGGAGTAGTACCAGAAATATGATTTTGTGCAGCAGCAAGTACTCCTCAAATAAATAGCAACTAACTTCCAGTGCCCCCTTGTATTATACCATTCAGGTTTGTACTTTAACTAAATCTAAATATATATGGATAAAACTGAGTATCAAATCTATTAAGTCTTTATAAACGGGTAATGAACACAGCCATTGCTTGATTTAGGCAGAAACAATTGACTGGTAATAGACTTTTTAGCCATTCAGTTGGAAATTTATAGGTGTAACATGAAAAATCCTATAGAAAACTATTTATGCAGAATATTACTTTAAAACATGTGTTGTGCATGTTGTCTTATTAAAAGGGAGAAATGGCAGCACTAGTTTCCTCCTTGAAGCTGGCACTAACCTTTACAGGTTAAGTGCAATACAGTATGGCCTCTACTATTACCCTGACAACACAAATCAAGTTCAACTTCAGATATACTTCCTTACTCTTCACCATCTTTGACTCTCCCCTCAACCTATTTCATTCTATTGGTGCCAGCTACAAGTCAAGGCAGCTTGCTTCAATGGAAACTAGATTGAAACTGCCCACACTCATTTCAGTTGAAACCTTTAATAGATGTCAAACTAGACAGATCATGTCCAGATTTCAGAGATGAAAGGTCAGTATTGTCACATACAGTGCCATCACTCTCCAATTTTTTAAAACTTCCTTTGACTTCAAAAAAAGACAAATGACTAAACCAGAGGCATGCATGTCTTAAAGCTATAACCTAACACAGGGTTCGAATGAGATCATAAACTTTCACAGTGGTTTATAACAGCTCCCTGAACTTTAACATTAAATTTTTTTGTGTGTAAGCCCGTGTGTATTTACGCATATGCTTAAGGGAAGTAATTTTTAGATAATTTGAGCCAATAGTGGTCATCTCCAAACACCTTAGCCCTGATGTATGGTCTCATTCACAAAAGGGATACTAAATGCATTGCAAAGTCGATAGAGATGTCAGATTTAATTGTCAGAGTTTAAGAAAGTGCTTGCATTTATAGGACATCTTATCTCATCTCTCAAAGTCCTTCACATTCAATAAATTAGCTTTTGAAATGTAGTTGTGTTGTTATGTGGGTAAATGTAGCAGCCTATCTGGACACAGTAACTTCTGGCAAACTGAAAATTAGATGAATGACCAGTGAATGAGTTTCTGGTGCTGTTGTTATTAGTGAACACAGGTAGAACTCCATTGTCAAATAATCCCTTCGGGCTCTTTGCATCACTGGGGCAGGCAGACTGAGCTTCAGTTTAGTGGCTCATTTAAAAGAATATTGGCTCAGAGTAGAACTTGTGTTTTAAGTGGCTCATCCCCCCCCCCCACCCCATTGAGACAGTTAGGCTGCAGCAGGGGTGGTGAAAAGAGGAATTAAAATAAAAATTACCGCAGGAAGAGTTTCAACATTTGAATTAATTCCGGGACAAATGCAAATTTGTGAAAGAGCCCATTAAAACATAAACTTTTAATAGTTAAAACTTTTAGATTTTTCAAAAATTCAACGTATGCATTCACACAATTACAAAAAAAGGATCTCTTGTAAAAACTCCTGTGCGTTGCATCAAAGTCGCGAGGTTTCCTCCAAAACAAGAGTAAAATACCGTGGATGCTGGAACTCTGAAACAAAGTCAGAAAATGCTGGAAATACTCAACAGCGTCTGCGGGGTCAGAAACAGAGTTAACGCTTCAGGTCACTGACCTTTGAAGGAATTCTGCTCTAGTCTCTGATGGGATTTCTATTTGTTTCTTTGACCTCGTTTATCGTCATCACTTTTTGTTTCCCTTATTGTGTTTGATCAGGTATCTACCAAAATTTGCTTTCACTGCCACATCTCCTTGCTCAGCAACCATCTCTGGCTCAGACTTATTCCACGTTGATTCCAACTGAAATTCCACCCTTCATGTTTTGGCCCATGATTACAGCTAGCTCTAAGATGTTCAGCGTTCCTTAAACCACTGTTCTCACCGCATCCTGAAAGTCACGCTCAAACCGTACACCATCATGATCACACTCTCGACAGCAGTATCAGCTTACTCTATCTCAAAGCTCTCCTTGTCTGCAGTTTCATTTCATCCTTTGTCTCATCCAGCACTTTATCAAAAAACGTTGTTCCTTTCAGGTGGCAAGGGTCATGAGATCAACAACTTAAGGGTACCAAAACCTCCTCTGGATCCATCTTCCCCTACATTTTTCTCTGACTCCATCCCTTCTTCTAGTTTCACCTCTTGGTGGGTTTTCATGATCCTTTCTGACATTCTCCACCGACCCTGAACAATCAGTTCTCCACAAAGCCCTCAGCTTCATCCCTTTACATCCCCAACTCAATGAATTTTGAACTTGGCACCACAGAGCTCTTCTTCAGTTGCCTTCGTGCCTACACAGTGGACCCTTTCTCATCTTCTGAACTTTCTTTCTGCCTGGACCCCTGCTTCTGGCCTCTTACCTCCTCTAGATCTTTTCATCAAGAGCTGCCTGCATGACAGCCATCTGAATTTCTCTACTCCCTTCACTCATTCTAACTTATCTCTCTATGAACTTATAGCACTCTCTCAGGTCCAACACCAACATTGCTGTCAAACTTGCTGACAAGGGTAGTGCTGATATTATATGCTATACCTATCTCTAGAATGCCAATTCTCCAACACCTTCTCCTACCTCCTACAGGACAATGATCCCACCACTGAACAAGAAGTCATCCCTTCCAAAACTGTCACTGGCCTCTTCTCCTCTGGAGATCTTCCCTCCAGTACCTTCAATCTCACGGTCCCCCAACGCCTGTTTTTACCGAGACTCACCCGCAGGATTTCTCTGGTCGGCCCATTGTTTCAATTTGTTCTCGCCCCCAAGGGCTGATTTCTTTCTATCTTGAGTAAATCTTTTTGCCCTTTGTTCTCTTTCCACCTACATCAGTGATACTTCAGGTGCCCTCTGCCACCTGAGCAGTTTCTAGTTCCCTGGCTCTAAGTGCCTCCTTTTCACCATGGGCAATGAATCCTCACACCTCCATCCCCTGCTAGCACAATCAGAGAGTTCTATGCTTCTTCCTGGAACAGAAGACCAACCAGTCTCCATCCATTGCCATTCTCCTCCGTCTGGCTGAACTTGAAAATCTCACCTTTAATAACTTCTCATTTAACTCCATGCATTTCCTCCAAATAAAAGGGATTGCTATCGGAACCCATATGGGTCCTAGCAATGCTTGCTTCTTTGTTGGATATGTCAAAAACGAAAGACTTCCATTGAGATAGTGCTTTTGATGACCACTGGACATCCCAAAGTGCTTTACCAACAATGAAGTATTTTTGAAGTGTAGTAACGTAGGAAATGCAGCAGCCAATATGCACACAGCAAACTCCCACAAACAGCAATGTGAAAATAACCAGTAATCTGTTTTTTGCAATGTTGATTGAGGGATAAATATTAGCCAGGGCACCACGGATACACCCCTGTTCTTCAAAATAGTGCCATGGGTTCTTTTACATCCATCTGAGCAGGCAGATGGGACCCATGGTTTCACATCTCATTTGAACAATGGCATCGCCTCTTTCGTACTGCATTGGAGTATCAGTCTTGATTTTTGTACTCAAGCCCTGGAGTGGGACTTGTACCCGGAACCTCGAGACGCAGAGGCAAGGGTGCTGCCAGTGGGACCACAGCTAACTCTGTGGAACGTTACTTGTTCCAGTCCTATTCAGGTCCCCTCTCTCACCTTTTTATCCGGTACTATGGTGGCTTTATCAATACAGCTTCCTAACTGGCCCCAAACTGGAAAATTTCATAAACGTTGCTTCCAATTTCCTCACTTTCCCTCATCTCCACATGATCCACCTCCGAATCTTTCCCGACTTCTCCGTCTCTATTTGTTGGAATAGGCTCTTGATCAATATTCACCAGAAACCCAGTGACCCCCTCAGCTACCTTTGCTGCATGTCCTCACCCCTTTCACGCATGGTGTCTATTCCATTCTCCCAATTTCTCCATCGCTACTGCATTTGTTCTGCAACCTTCCATATCAGCACTAGATGGGTCTTCCCTTTTCCTCAATCGATGATTCTTCTATACCATAGTTGACAGGGATGCTGACCGTGTCTGTTCCAGTTCCCACACTTCTGCTTTCACCCTTTACACCTCTCCCAGAGCCACAATAGGTTTCCCTTTTGCCTTATACAACAACCACCAACCTCCACATTCAACATTTCATCTTTCCCCATTTTTGCCATCTCCATCGTGATGCCACCACCAAACACATCTTGCCCTTGCCTCCCCTCCCCTTTTAGTATTTCGAAAGGCCAGTGCCCTCCTCCACACCCTGGTCCATTCTTCAATCGTTGCCAATACCCCTTCCCATACAAGCGGAGATGAAATACCTCCCCTCTTTACCTCCTTTCTTCGTGTCATCCAAGGCCCCAAAAATTCCTTTCATGGTGGAACAGTAATTTACTT